>NW_024962266.1:24077868-24278370 GCF_019238085.1 Lagopus leucura | reverse complement strand
AAATGAAATGAAATGAAATGAAATGAAATGAAATGAAATGAAATGAATAGCGCTTGACCAGTGCCATCTAGGTTCTTAGTTCCCCCTTTGTCCTTTCTTTTCAATGGAATTACTGTTAGTGGGTATATTTATACTTTGAAGAACATTGCTGTAGCTCTAGTCTGTTTTGCCAAGTCAAGTAAAATGCAATATCCACCAAAACAGAGCTGATTTTTATTAGTTGTAGTATCACTTGTAGTCATGAGTTACACTGATCACACATATACATTGAAGTAAAATTTTATTTGACCTGGCAGTCAAGGAGTAACATGCCCATCTAAGGTCATAATTGCAGAGATAATTGTCTGCAAAGAAAATCTTGACTTACATCACTGAGCTGCTCTCTCTGAAAATAAAGGGACTCTGAAAATAGAGAGAGACTGAAATATTCTTCCACAAAATCTGGCAGAGGCAAGATTGTACCATAAAAATACACAGTCAGAAGTTATCACATGAAGTTTTTTCTTGACTTAAAGTGTAGTGTAAAATAGCTGCAAAAAAAAAAGAGAAATAAACAATCATAATTCACAGATTCTGATTTCTCTGGAATTAATTTTTGCTTCTTTGGAAAACTTCTTTGGTTTCCACTGCTAAGCCATTTACAAGAAGTTTACAAGGAGATCCAAAATGAACATGCCAAGCAATAGGAAGCATAGATAGTTCTTAGTCAAAGGCTTGTGATCACTTATTTACTTAATTTTTTTATTATTATTTTTTGACAGTTAATGGTGGTTACAGTCATTGTAACTTGATCTCCGAGAAGAAGAACATGATGGACGTGGAGATGACGAGTAGCTCTGTACCAGTGTGCAGACAAGGGCTGTTCATCCACACAGGAAACCCACTTATGCGAGACCACCCACTGTCCTGTGAGAGATTGCTTCACGTCGGTCAGCTGAACCTGACACACTCTGATCTAAGGTATCCCTGCAAGTTTTATGGGTCTGTCTACTTAGCTCTTCTGGAATGCTTCCTTGTTGCTTTCTGTTTCCAATAGCATCTCTGGGTATCCAAGCACCATACTGCAGGAAGAGTACTTTTGGCTTTTGCCTCTTTTTGGAAGTTCTTTGGATTCTTGTGTAACCATTCCACTCATCTGCAGGCTTTCACTGCAGGGATATGCTCGTGTGCACAGGCAGCAGTCCAAGGCAGTGCCAGTAGAAGTCGCTGTATATGCAGCTGCAGCCTCTCTGCTTCTCTGTGTGGACTTTACTACCATGCTCAAAAGTCGAGGAGAGTTTTGCCGGGTGTTCAGATAGTGTCACATTTGCCTCCTCTGTACTTCCACTTTCCAAACCAATGCCATGTCCCAAGCCAGTTTCTCCCATATGGCAATTTCACATGCCACCATCAAACCTACAGGAAGCCATTTTTATATGTGCAGTATTTCCTTTAATTTTCGGTGTTCCCATACAGCCACATCCTCAGCATTTGTTTTTAAGACTGTAATGTGAAAATTTGGTCTCTGGTTTTGATATATACAATGTAGTTGGATATGCTACGAACAGAATCTCTATTTAAACATTTGCTATAAATTAATTGTATGAAAACACATTATTTTTTTGTTGTTGTTACAAATTTAACATTACCAGATTTTAAACAAGTACCCTAAACAGACATCCATTGTGAATAGAAGCCTGCTATAAATTTAAATCTGTCCATCCATTTTAATTACTTCTTTTTGGCAGCGTGTATAATACAGAATAATCTTGAGCTTTTTGAAGAGCTGTAGAAAAGAGAAACCTCAATAAAGCAGCAGCCTTTATCTCAGACACTTGGAATAATTGGCGTGGTGCTCTGCATGGTACTATCAGACCCAAATATCCATAGTCACAGCAAAAGGAAATATGAACTATAGTTTGGTCTTGGAAATCTGGCAGTTTCTGGTTTTATTGTACATGTTTATGTCTTATTTCCCCTTTTCCATTTACTTCTGGGTTAAGAACATCTGTGTTTTTAGGAAGAGAACACGCAGCAGTGTGGTAAGGAAGTGGAAAGAGCTGTTTGTTTGTCTCTTTGAAAAGAACAAATAATATCCATGCCACATAACAAAATATTCTGCAATTGCTACAGAGATTTGTAGATGATATTGCAGCTGTATTCAAGTGTACTTCCTCCCAGCTTCTTTGTGATTGAATGTGGGATTGCCACTTACTACGCTTTTTTATCCTGTCAGTGAGTACAATTATGAAACAAAGATAATTAGGGCTGTAGCAAACAAAAGGAGGAAGAGAGTAGTACACTGCTTAGATCTTTTTGAACCTTTTTGTAAAACCTATAATGAGGAAATGACAGATACCTGCATACCATGGTCACAGTACCCAACCTTGGAAATATGAACCCCTTCCAGTTCTTGTTTGAGAAGGATTCCCAGAGCAGCATAAAGGGTTGTCTTCTGCATAACATGAGAAAGTGGCAGGTGACAGGCCAAATTCTATCCCTTTATTTTATAGCATGGTCTAAAACCTGGAGGTTCTGCTGCTTGCTAAGCAACAGTTCGGAATTGTTCAGGGAATACCTTGAATGTCCTTTCCATTCCTTTATATGTGGTCACGCTCTATTTGTGTGTCTACCCAGGCAACATTGCCTTTGTCTGCATAGGATTCACAAGGTAATGCCAATGCCAGCTATGGACCCCTGAGATACCATGTCTAATTTTGTCATCACACACATGGTACAGAGCCAGAACCTTGGCATGTGAGAGAAGGTGGACAGCAGCTGGGATGATTTCTGTTTGCAGTGTTTGTGACAGTAAATGTTCTTGATGAACAAGTAACAAAAAACAAGAGATTTCTCTGAAGATCTTGGAACAGGAGAACATAGATGGAGTGGGAGCAAATGCCCATCATGTTCCAGTGAATTCAGTGGGAGCTGAGGGTGCCCTGTACCTCCCCAGATTTCAGCCATCCTTTTCTGATACAGGAGAGCTAAAGGGCTGGAAGTGACAGATGTCAGTGCATAGAAGGCAGTGCAGACGGTTTGGTTGCTCTGTCCAGCTCCGGTGACCAGCATGGAAACAAGCAGAGATACAAATTCAGACAAGTTTTCTGAACTGATCTCTGAACCACTCTGCTTTTCTTGGATATGCAGTGTCCAAAGAAAACCCAAACAAATCAGAGAGCATTTCCCCTGGCAATCCAAAATTTCCCTCAGGATTTGGGGTTATCATTGGCTTTGTCTTTTCTTCCCCTCGGTGCACTGAAACTTGTTATCGCCATCAGCTTCTCTCTGAATATCTTTATGCTGTAAAGTGCATTCTGGCAATGACTGCTTAACCCAAGAATCACAATCTCTCTTCATCCTGGCCCCTTCTTTTCCCACTCAATATCTTTCAAGTTGTGCAACATAATTGCTGCTGCACGCTATCTGTGAAGGTGATGTGTGTGGGACTGGAAAAGTCGTAATACCTTCCTTACCACAACTGGAGTCAGCACTCAGCTGGTGTTGGCCTTTTGTCAAATAATCCATTATCAGATGGAGCAAACCCGCCCACACTGTGCATATAAAACCCAGGGAGGACACTGGAGCAGTCAGATAGTGTTGCAGAGGGTCTCTGGATGCGCGGCAGAACAATCCCCTCCAGCTTCTTAAAACTGTCAGTTACCACTGCTTGCACATTTACAGTGGCAAGTGAAGGAGTGTCCGTTTGTTTTGTAAATAATCTGGAGATTTCAGATACTGTGGTCTTTTCCTCTGAGGGCAGTAGGGAATGCAGCACTTCTGGCATGGTGCTGCTGGCCTCGTGCTCTGGCTCCAGTTACCACGTAAGGGAGTCTCTTTGGAAGCACTGTTTTCCTGTCCTCTGAGAGGCTGCTGTTACCCTGTGAAGGCCTTACACTCAGCTTTCGTGTGCTGAGCAGCAGTACTGTGGCCTCAGATTGGTACACAGATGCTCCCTGCAAAGGGATGCATATTCATGGGGTATGTTCCCCTTCCAGCCCGCTCCTGTCCATGTTCACTCACCTGGAAGCCCCCAGCGCGGCCCTCGCAGTTCTGTGTGTCCACACGGTGCTCTTTGTGCTGTCCTGCAATCTGCTGTCCCTCTTGCTCTCTTTTGGCCATTTGTTTCATATGAATTTATATTTATATCCAGGGATTATAAAGTCCTTAAGATGACACTGGCTATGAGTAGCAGCTCTGGAACCTGATCTCTGGCTGTAACAGCAAGATGCCATGGCAGACCCAAATAGCATAACAACTTGGTATAAGAGATGCACAGTGTGTTTCAGACACCTTGTTTCTCTCACATCAGCTTTGCTTCCCCATCCCTTCTCCACACTCCCCAGGCTGGAAGAAATCTGCAGGGTTTTCCCTAGAGCTGTGATGGCGAAATTCTGCCAGGAATACAGTTCACTTTCAGGCAATTTTGGCATTCAGTACATCACCACTTGACCATCAGGAAACTGAAACAAAGCCAGATTCTCCCTGCAAAGTTAATGATTGCGGGATATGTAAAGCACTTAGTGCTGAGGAGAAAGCTGTAGCACCCAGAAAGGCATGGTTTCTGATCTGCATGAGCAGTCTGTCTTACCAACATGTAGGCAAAGCATGGGTAAGAAGGCTCTGCCAATGAGATGCTTGAATTTAGTGCCTTCATCTCTTTTGGTTTTGAAATATTCTTGGAAAAAGGTAGAAAACTCTTCTACGTGTCTCATATTTCGTGCTGTAGCTGTATCACAACCGTACAGTCCTGATTCTAAGTAAGGTCTTGTGCTAGAAATGCAGACTGATGTTGGTAGGAACTTGGGGAATGTAGTATTCAGATGATAAAGACATCTTAATCCATCCTGCAGGTACTCTGCACTGACTCCTGCTGGAATTCCTCACATGGATTTCTGGCAGGCTGGGAGCTTTACATAATGCTTAATAGTATGACACCAATTATCACAGGCTGAAATGTAAGGATTGCGTTAGCTTTATGTGATGTGAGAAATGTGTTGTGTTTGTTTTAGCCCGAGGCTTTGGGACCACTGAGCTGTGGTACAAACTGAATTATTTGGAGGAGTTCTCATACAGAAGAAGCTAAATAGTAGGAAATCTCATGCCTGGCATGGAACACTGTAAACCTTTCTCAGAAAGCCTTTAAAGCAGCATACTTTCTACAGAGCAGCAGAGCCACAAGCTAGTGAGGCAGAGTTTCCCAAACATGTGCAGTACAAGTTTTTACTAATGCTTATGCCACATATTTTACAGACATATGGTTCTGTAAATGTTAAAAAATAATGTATGAATACTGTGTTTTTGAAAAAAAAAAAACCTCACCATCTGCAAAACCAGGTGCTTTAAGTTTACCCAGAGACCAACTGTGCAAACCTAAAGGGAGAAATTATAACTAATGGATTATGGAAACCTCTAAAATTTTTAAATGTAATCTTTTTAAACTTCTGGTGGCAAAATGCAAGATCTAATTGTTCCGTAGCAATGAATGGTGGGGAATTTCATTTCTCTCATGTCCTTAAAGCTTTTTATATCAAGCCCTACTGGCTGCAGACTGTTGTAGCTTAGAAACCTGTCACCAGTGGATGTATGTTGCCAGCTGTGTGCCTCAGATTGATAGAATTCTTTGACAGCTTTCATTTGATGAGCAGGAAGTCTTTCTGAAGCTTTTTAAAATTTTATTTTTATTTTCTAATTGAGAACTGTTACGAAGAAGGAGATAATAGTGGTTCCAGCTCCTTGTGTTTGTGGTGGTCTGATGGAAGCAATAGAGATGAAATCACCTAAGTCAAAAAATAAATGCTGTTTAGTCAGCAGCTCTGCAGTTTAACGTATGAATACGTCCACAATATCTTAAGCATATATGTTTCTTCTTTTGAAATGTGTCAGATTTGTCAGCTACAGCATCACACAGAGCTGCCTAACGGCCAGGTTTTCTTCAGCTTTTCTGGTGATAGCATCAAAAAGCATAAAATTCATTTATATGGAACATTTCAGCATAAGAGCCCTAGAGGACCTCTCTGGAGGGTTTATTAGTTCAGGTACAGCTTTCCTGCACACAGATGTACTGTTTCCTCTTACAGGCCTGGCACGTCGTTGCATGGTGAAGCCACAGGTTAAACCCAACCACGCTTTAGGGATATGTTAAGGCACTTCCACTGGTCCTAACCAACAACAGGCAGTTGGGTCATGCACAGTAAACGTTTATCGCTGAGATTGTTATTATTTTTTTTCATTTTAAAGCATAGGCCAATTGCTGACTGCTTGGAGGAAAATGTTAGAAAGAAATATTTCCTGGATGTTTTACTGAAAAGCCTATGTGGGATTCCTGCTTCCTGAGTGATTGAATTCAGCGCGCATCAAAAGATGTTGAAAATCACTTCTGCAGAACCATCCTTTAGCACTTGTAGACCTGGGCAGATTATCATATGAAAAATGGAAATGAAAATACATAGTCTGCCAGTTTAAATCTCCCGGTTGTGGACTTTTTCAGTTCTCTTTTGACTGATGTCTCATCAGCTCTGGACCACTGGCTGAAATGAGCTATTCTTTATTTGGAAGCCATTTTTTTTTTTCCTTCACAGATCTCTCTCTTTTTTAGTTCAGCGAATTATTTTAATTCTGTCACGTGTAAGCAGAATTCAGCTGTAGCCTTTTTGGGTTTGTGTGAACAAGGTTGCCACGGAATTTTCCCAGTACACTGTGAGGAAAATACTCATATTTGAATAATTCAAAAAAGCCCAAAGCTCTCAAACTTCATTCTCAGCTATTGTTTTGCCCAATCTATTATGCATTGAAAACCTAGATTGTGATTGATGAATTGCCCGTAGCAGAGGTGGGGAGACTGGCTGTTCTGTGCATAACTCACTGTGTAAAATTAATCCTGTGTAAAACGATGCTGCCTTTACAGGGGTTGTAGAGGAAGCACTGCAGAATTTTTTGTTGTAATTGCTGCATTAGATGAGCAGCATTCGGCGGAGAGCGAGTGCTTCCATTCTCCAGGGCTTTACAAATGTTGTGTCCTGTACAAAAACGATAAATCCTGTGGTAGTCAGTGATGCTTAATACAAACTATATTACAGGTCACCCAGGTTTCAAGACTCAGTAGATTCTGCTGCTCCATGCCTGAATGGAAGTCACCCGGCTCAGCACATTAAACAAGAATGCCCCGGTGATTATAAGGCTCTGTCTGAGGCTTCCATGCACAGAAGGATTACAGAGGGGATGGAGCTGAGAGCCTCTGGTAGTCTGCATCCCGAAATAGACCTAATGAATAATAGCTTCACAAATTCACTTTCTTCCTACTTGTTTAATAATGAACACAGCTCCTCCCCGAGTCCGTTGTCACTTGGCACCCCTCAGCACTCAGCTAGGCTACAAGCAAGCAACCTGAAGAAGAGATGCATCTCTGTTGTGCCGTCTTCAGCCGAAGGAATTGATATTGCAGCTATCATCCGCACATCACAGACGTCACTGGTCACCTGTGTGAATGGACTGCGAACTAATTCAGCTGGCATTTCCTCTCATCCCGTGGAGATCAGTCATCACAGTGCTCAGAAATCCTCTCGGCCCCAGTCTTGCTCTCAGCCTGGAAACTCTTGCAGTGTTCCCTCCCCTCCGGCATGCCTTGTACCTATTTCTGCTGAGTGTGACAGAGGTGACTGTGAGCAGATCCAAATGCAGCAAGTCGAGGAGAATGGAAGTCTCAGCCTTATGATGAATGGTACTAGCATTCCTCATCAAAACACCTCCCACAGCACACAGAAGGTGAGTTTCCTAAAACAAGAACCAGCTGACGATTATTCCTCCACCACTGATCTTTTCCGACATCATCAAGGGCTGCCTCCCCCTTACCATCTACACCAGCAGCTGAGCCAGACCCAAGGGACGCTGCCTCACTTACATGCCTCTATGTCTCCGAAATCCCTTCAGCCCAGTGAGGGGGATGAGCAGGACCTCGGCAATGGCAAACAGGTCTGTCGGTGGATTGACTGCAGTGCCACTTACGACCAACAAGATGAACTGGTCAGACACATAGAAAAGACTCACATTGACCAGCGGAAGGGAGAGGACTTCACTTGCTTTTGGGCAGGCTGCGTCCGCCGCTATAAACCCTTCAATGCTCGTTACAAACTGCTGATTCACATGAGGGTTCATTCTGGAGAAAAACCAAACAAGTGCATGGTAAGTCTGGAATATATTTGTTTGAATAGAAGCATATTACTCTGCTCTCTTTTTTGCTCTCCCTTTAACCTTACTCTAATACAGTTGTCGTGCTTTCCTGTAGCCATCTGCAGCAGGCTAAAGGAGAACTGGAGAAAACCTTAATATAGAAGGAAATGTTTGAGTAAGAAGCACTGTGGCTCTTGGAAAAGGGATTCGGTTTCCTTATACGAGAGCTTAGCTTTTAATACAGCGCTTTATTTTTTTAATATTCATTAAAGCATTAATAAAGTGATGATCAAAGCACACAGCAGTCACTTAACGTAAAACAAGTCACTGAGCCTCGGGTGACTTTTTTAATCGAGAAACATAAAATACATCTAATGAAATTCTTTTCATTCCTTCAGCTGAACAGTAACCCACAGATTGGTGAGTGCAAAAGTTTCAGCTGGTAGTTTGGAAAAGAAAAAGAAACTTGTTAAGGATTTTAAATAGTTAAAAGAATAGAAAGAATATTTTCAATTACGTTTTCAAAGGTTCTCAGGGACTTTTTTAATTTGTGAAACAGAGCTTTAAAAATAAGTAAAAACCATTGTTCTCTTCTGATCAAGAAGATGTAAACAACATCAGTGTTCCAAAAAGAAGATCTTGGGAATAGCACCATCTCTGCATCTGCCCACCATGATGACAATATGGCCAAACTAAAATAAAAGTTAATGACTTCCATTAAGCTTTCCACATGTTTGAGACAACAATGATATAAGACCCTGACTGAAACAGATGAAGCAAAACAAGTTTGACATAAGCTTCCAAATTGGGCCATGAAATTTGGAAAGTCTTACTTGTAACACCCACATGCTCACGCGTGTGCGTGCATGCACTTACACATGCACACACACACAGACAAGTCCAAACAAAGGAAATGTCTCTGAGAGCAGGTTGTTGTTTGTGATAGGCAGAATCTTTGACTATATGTCTATTTTATTGTTTTGATCAGAGAATGATATAATGGAAAATGTTTGTAAGGAAAATCAAGACAAACTTTTCCATGGCAAGCTGTAGCTTTGTATGGAGCAATAGGAAAACATGCTTTTATGAAAAGCTTTCTTTTTTTTTTCATTTGTTCAGGGATAAGCTTGCTGGCTTTACAATGGGTGTGTCAGGGAAGAAGAAGGAAAAAACATATTCAGTGTTTTACAAAACGTTTTAAGGCTTTTGTGAGTGATCACGCCGTTATCTTCTATCTGCCATCAAATAAATGAAAAATATTATCTTAAGATCTGCACTGCTCAGTGGACATTCCCACAAATAATACTGGAAATAATGCAGATATTTCGAGAGCACCACCACATTGTCCAAGATAAAATGGAAAGTCTCTGAAGACTTACTTATTTATCTCAGCTTTGAGTGAATGAACCAACTCACTCATTTCCAGAAGTAGCTCCATCCGTATTTGAAAGCACAAAGGATTTTGAAATGCCTATAAATATCTTTGTTTTGGTCATAAATCATCTAAGAATAATGAATGTTAGTTGCTTTTTACCAAACAAAAGCAGAAGTAAGCTGTGGAAGCTTGCAGATTTTATTTTAGCCTTCTTTTTTGTTTGACTGTTTTTAGCCATCTATAATGAAATCGGTCTTCTCCCCACTTTTATCTCACAGTTCTTAAAAGAAATATTTAAACATGAAACCCCAATTAGCTTTACTATCATGCTGAAAGATTCGCTGGACTCTATGGGTGAGGGAAGTTTTGTCTTTTTCTGCAAAATAGGTACTTGACAGGTATTGTATAGCAGAATTCTAATGTTACATTCCCATTCCTACAGGAAACTGGATGAACCAGAGACATTAAATCATGTAACATCCCAGCAAATGCTAACAACTTCCTCCTTTCAATTCCGTACATCTGCCTCAAAGGGCTGGCTTTTGGTAACATCACAAGGCTCAGCATTATGAATAGGTTGGAAAAAACTTTACATCAGCAATTGCAGATAGCCTTCATGACACAGGTATACAGCCTTGGCATGGAAGCACATAGATGCGTAATTCCAGGAGACAGTGTAGTTGTTCCCCTGCATAAGATTGCCTCTGTCATAATTAGGAGTTTTACCTTGCAGAACTTGCACTTAACTCTTCTGTTCCCTGAAGAACCCTCTCCAATATCAGCAGAGTTATCAGTGTATTAAGAGTTACAAGCTGGAATCCTGTGTCGGAGCAAACCTGGATCCCAGTGGGCACATGAAAACTATGTCCTCTTTGCAAGCTTAGTTTTCTACCCTGGAAAGACCTTGATCTAGCAGGGACCAGATCCAAAGCTGCCACACAGCTTCTTAAAGTTATTAATATCAAGACGAGATTATTTGCCCAGTGAATTCCATTCCATTTTAAACAAGGGTTGCTGTGCAGTGTTTCAGTGTGCGGTGATGTCATGTCATTTTAAATGATGGCTTTTCTTTTGATGTGGTAATAATTGTGCTGTTATTCCTGCAAATTAAGAAGGTAGCTCATTCCGTGTCTATACAGCCCTGAGATTTTGTTTCATTTTTGCTGTAGCTCTGTTGAAGTAACTTTACATCTCTTGCTATTTGTAGTAGAGATTTTCTTTCGCTATTCACAATTACCCATTGTAGTTTTTTTAAGCCCTTGATTTTGTTCCCCTTGGTAAGATTACAGGCTGTGAGGTACCGGGCTGCTCAGGAGAAGTGAACAGCAAGCAGCCCTCCGCCACCATACATAAAAGTATTTTTCCATGTAAAATTATTAATTTCTTATGGCAGGCTTTGCTACTATGTACTGTAATAGACAAAGGAATTTTGGAATTCAAGCTACTTGAGAACAGGAAATACATGAGACATTTTGATTGAAAAGTAAATGGTTCACTAAAACTGCAGTTAATCCTTTTATTATCTTTCCAACAGCAGTTTCCACAATACTTTCATGAGGTAAGCTTCCTTCAGTCCAACTGTAACACTCTCATCGTTACAGCTGGTTTAAATTTAGCCAGTCTGCTTCTTTCTTTACTACAGACGGTTGACAAGCAAAACAGTATCTGGTGCAGAGAAGTACTGATGTTGCAGATCCATATTCTGCTTGCTGTGTTTGGTTGCCAAAACCTGTACTATGAGTGCACTGTTTTCATACTCTGTTAAATATTCTAATTTAGTGGTGCCTTCTCGTCATTGTGTCCCTCAGTTCGGTTTTTCCTTGGGCTCTGCAAGTAGTCTAAAGGAAACTACCTAATCTCTTTGCAATATCCTGTTATGTTTCATACTTAACTCATGTTATTTTAGTTTTATTAAATTTGGGGTTCATCTGCATTATAATCAAAAATATATCCAACAAAAATAATGATGCAATGCCTTTAAGACTTTAACTTCTGAAGATTAATTTCATGCTTTTTTAGATTTGATGTCCCAGACAATTGGAATTTTGATTGTCTGAGACAGCAAAAATTAGCAAGCTTAAATGGTTTTTATTTAAAAAAAAATTTGTTTCTCATAGATGCATCTTTTGCTGTCTTACAGTTCTTCCAGTACTTTGGTGGGTAGAACCCTGCTGATCTCTAAATATTGCATCCTTGGTTTAAGCCCCTGCTTGTAAATGTAAATTTCGTTGTCTGGAATTGTTTGATTTGGAAAAATCCAAACGTGGCTTATCAGCTTATCCTCTTGCACTTCTGTGGCTTCATAAAGAGCAGCAGATGAAGTTCTCATCACTGTAAGTTTGTGCGTTCAGGGAAACTCTGTTGCAGGCCTTCACAGACCTGAGAAAAGATACACGTACCTTGATGGAATCCCCACATATGCCATTTATGTTTATAGAAATTGAGTATGGTCACATTTGTGCCATCCCTGGAGGCAGCTGGACGGTGATAACAGCCATTGTTATTCTTTCCCGTTCATGTGTTTCAAAGAAACAAATGCCTCCCGTGTGCGTTTCAGCCCTGCCTGTGGGCATTGTGTTTCTTAGGTAGATAAGGCTTTGAAGCAAAATCTTTCCTTCTTGCATGTGTGCAATATATTCAGTTTGGGAACAGTCTCGGTGCTGTGATTTGGGTGCTACATCCGTGCACTGTGAAACTCAGCACTTGTGCTTTTTGCAATCAACTCTTGAGTCCCTGAGGGGGAGGCACTGAAGGTACTGCACTGGTGACTCAGATGATAGGTAACTTGCCTAAAGGTGTCTTTAGGGCCTTTACCTAAAGGGCCTTTACCTAAAGGCACCTTTAGGCAATTCCAGCTTACCAGCGCGGCTCCTGCATTCGAATCACTACATCACACCAACTAACCATTGGCAATTCTACCTATGAAACAGATCCTTGTACAGATTGCAGGAGAGATAGTGGGCCTGCTGTGCTCCCTGTTATTTTCATTGTACGCCTCTGATGCGGCTGGTTTCACGTGGCATAGACCTGTGAAAACTTACAGCTGAGTGTGAGAAGGTGCTGCCTCTGTAACACATCATGGACTGAGACCTGTTAGCACACCTGTGGGCAAAAAGGGCTTGTTGAGCACATTGGTGTTACTGCTGCTGAGGAAACCAGTGGGGAATCTCGGTTCCCAAAAGACAACAAGTATTACTCTATCTGCAGTCAGTGGGGAGCCTTGTCCAATAAAGCGTGGTGGGCAATACTGAGATCTCAATGGGCTACATCTGGTGAGTCTGAGAGTCCTGCATCTGCAGGGAGGAGAGGTCTGTGTGCACAAGCTTACATGCTTTGGAGTTCCTTCACCTAAACAATGCGTTTCCATGCCTGACTTGAGGGAATATTGTGGAAGTCTGCAGTGTTTTCATCTCAGTGTGGATGGTGTCATGTGCTGATGCCAAAGGAGTGCTTGAACAAAACAGTATTAGCCTCACTTTCTTTCCTTTGAAGTCAATAGTAGGAAACATCCATTCTATCAAAGCTGCCTTACCGCAGATCTCTTTTTATTAGGTTTTTCTGATGGCATTTCCCGATACTGTCAAGGAACTGCACTATTAAAAACACTGTGATTAGAGGAGAAGTAGATGGCAGAGCAGTGGTTTGGTGAAAATGCAGTGTTTATTTGTTTATGAAACCCACTACAGATTACAGGGTAGTGCAGATGGCTTTAAAGACGCACTAACACTGGAGGGCAGGCTGTTAAATGTCACCATGTTGGTTTACCAGCAGCAGCTGGTTGAATTTGAATTCTTTCCTGTCCACAGCAGAGCTCCAGCCTGGCAGATCTTGCAGTTTGCTCTGTGTCTGGGCTTGTCCCGTACTTCACTGCTGTAGAACAAGAACCTAAACTGTTGTTCTTTTTGCAGACAGGAGGAGTACTGCAGTGCCATGCAGGGTTGTGGTGTCTTCAGGGGCTCCACTCCTGCCTGCTGAAGCAGAGATGGTGGTGTCTCCCCCTCTGGATTATCAGCTCCCCACCATGAACATTGGGAAGAACGTTTAGGACATTCTGTGAGGTGCTTTATTGCAGGGTGATGGAGAAGGATGCTGTATCCTGGCATAGCATGGGACTTCCACAGAAGGGGCTATCAAATACATGCTTTCTTAGCCTACAAGAGAATTTAATTCCATCAGGTTTTATTTAATTTGACTTGATAAATGATTCCGTAATTGGGAGCCTGGTTAAAACATAATAATTATTTTTGGCTGCAGTCTTCCTGCTATATTTATGCAGAGCTAATGGCTGCTTGTAGATATTGCTGTTCATTCTGAGATAAAGCAGTGACATCACCACAACATAGCGAGTATTCACTCTATGAAACTCACTGCCATGAGATATAATGGAATTATTTAGTACTGTGGTTTCTCACAGCACTGGATAATTTCCACTATTAGAAGTCAGAATGTCCTCAAGCTAACGTGTCAGGGCAAAGCAGGCAGAGTGGTTTAGGTGGACTTGTGGCACAAGGATGGTTGTTTATTTCCATTTTCCAAAACAGAACTTTTACTAGATATTCAAGGCCAATTATTTCAAACCAGTAGCAGAATCATTGCAAAACAGTTTTGAGTGGAAAGTTGTCAGTGAAGCTGGATCACGTTCATTTTGGAAAACAAAATGATAGGGGAACAGGGAATGGGACTGGAGGGTTTTGTTACTAGTGGCGTTTCTTAAACAGTGGACTATTTTGGAAATAATGAAATGTTTCTGTAATTTAACTCATCTTTTTTGACTTTCCATTTCAGAATGAAAAGCACTGAACAAAGAGGCTTTTTACGTTGTGTAAAACCTCTCCCTCTTTGACTTATCTAGTGTTTTTATTTCACTAGAGCAGTCCCCAAACAATTGTATTTCAGCTCATCCTGAACTGATTTCTTCTCTCTTCATTCTTCAGTGTTTTGATTTGCCCGATGAAAAAAAAAAAATTGACATAACCCCAGCTGCACATTATTGGAGGGGAAAATGCACCGCTTTCCCCAAAAGCAGCAGAGGTGTGTCAGCATCCTAAACACTAAGCTTTCGACAAGTACCTGCCAATGTCTGATAGACAGAGATGACCCTAAAGAAACGTTTTTGTGTAAGAAATGGTTCTGCACGGTGACTGCAGAGCTTGGCTTCCCGTGACACAGAGGAGAGGGAGTTTCATCAGGACTGCTTCACACTGAGCTCAGGCATTCACATTCTTTGTCAGATCGTATGGGCTGAAGCATGCCCAGCTTAGAAACTTGAAATTTATTAGTTGTGACCTGGGATGTCTGGCTGCCAGACAAAATCCTAGGCATCGCTCCCAGGTCTTTTTAGAAGATTTTGCTAGGCTCCCTTCCTTTCCCTTTGCCCAGTTTGCACACAAAAATGACATCTCGATACCACGTTTTTATCTTTATCTCACTGTCCCACAAAACTCAGTTAATGATTCCTTCTCATTTTAAGACACAGAATTATTTCCAGCTCTGCTGTGGCCTGGCTCTGGATGATAGTCCACATGGAGATTTATTCAAACCCCCGTCTCAGCGCAGGCCTATAAACCTCTCATGGGGCATCACCTTTTGAAGATACTTTGCAAGCGGCCTCTTAACTCCCAATTCATTCCAGCTGCACCACGAGATCACTTTCTTTGCCATGCAGATCAATGAATTGTATCAAATAATCACATCTGAGGATGCAAAAAGTGAAAGGCTTTCCAGCCTCTAAGCACTGGGTTTGCAATAACTTAAGCATTTCTGTGGCTCACCATTTCCCATCTAACAAAAGCGTGACAAGGTTTCTTTTTCAGCCATGCATCCTGTCTGGAACTGAATTGTCCGTCAGCTTCACTGCATGGATCTGCTTAGTAAAGATCAAGTGGTGCACCCAAGTCATGAGTTTTGGAGAGCTGTGAACTGTCTGCTTCCTATAGGAATGTCTTAATATGCCCCCAAAGCACTCAAAGATGGGTCCAGCATTGTTTTATTAGGGTAAGGTGTCTCCAGAAGGTGTGGGAAAACAGGTTGCCCTCAGTGGTGTGTGGCAGTTTGCAGTTACCTGGGAGCCCTGGCAGAGGATTTTTTCTCACTAAAATTTCATTTTTTAAGATTTTGCCTCTGAGCATTCCTATTCTTACCATTCAGAAGGTGGAAAGCTTGAAAGTTCTAAAATTTTAAGCAGTCCTTGTGACTGCGTTCTTGAGGTTAAGTGCTTGGCTTTATTTTATTTCCGTGTATGTGTTCTGTGGGAATTATTATAAATGGCACGGGGCTGCTCTGAGCTCTTGGTGATGTAGCCTTTCTGAGCAGCGATTAACCTCAGAAAGAAAATAGCTTGAATCACCTGGCAGAGGGCTTGGTCAAATTAAAAAGCAGTAAAATTAAAGATTGTTTAAAAACTGTGCCAATGATATACTCATTAATGTTTCTTATTACGCCAATACATTTTAATACTCCGTATTAGTGAAACATATGTCATTTAATAAAAATGTTAATCTGCATTTGCAGGCAGCACAAAGGCTGTATAGTACAGTCTCGGGGGAGAAAGAGGAATTTAGTGCGCATTAAAAACTTTATGCAGTCGTTTATGCAGTTCTAAATGTGATGCATTCGTTTGTTCCTTCAGGGCAAACCAGCACCAGTTAGCCTTTAACAATCGGATGAGAAATAAAAAGCCATCGTCCCGCAACACGGGGCCTTTATGCTGGCTTGGGCTTCACAATGGGCCAGATTCTGAAACCTTCCCTGGCTTGATTAGCAAGCTGCCCAGCCGACATAATAATGAGACAATGTGCTGTTTAAACCAAGTATGTAGAAACTTGCCCTTCTGGCAGCTGGCAGTCCACAACAAGCAAGAATTTCAAAAGCAAAGCCTGAGTTCAGTTAGCTATTGCTGGGATGTCCCCAGCTCAGACAGGGCACCTCTGAAGATGAGGTGCTCTTTCTGTCAAAGCAGACAGTGTATAATAGAGTTACTGAAATTTCATGAGCACTTGTGGAAATGTTGACCTTATACCTCCATTTTCATACAAATACAATGAAGTAAGTCTCTCTGGAGCAGAGCGAGGGTGAATAGTCATGGTGAGGTAGTGAGGCCAACAGTGTAATGCATCCATAATGACAGTTTGCCTCTCTAGTGGTTCTGTCGGCTGAGAATCTCAAAGCTCTTTCCCATTTCTGCCTGTGTTCAGCAGAACTGCAGTGAAAGCTGTTGCACCAGATGCAGTTCAGTTCAGACAAATTACTCTGCTACTTTCTGTCCCCTCTTACCCTTGTGTGGCTGTAAAGAAACCCTGAATTTACAGCAGGGTGCACGTGTCCAGCAGGGCACAGGGTGCCAGTGGTCTTGTGAGGAGTCCCTGGCAGAACAGGCAGGGACAAAGTGGGAAGACTTAAAGTCACTGTGAGGCTACAGACCTTTACTGATGAGAAAAAGACCTCCACTTCAGAGCATTACTCATCTGAGTAAGGGTGTGCAGAGCTGTGCTTTTATTCAGCAACTTTCAAAGAAAATGTTGTCGTTACAGTATGAATTCTATTCCAAATTTTGCTTTTGTCTTCCCTTATTCTCCTTCTATTGTTGTATACAGGCAACATGTCTGAAGAGATGCTCGCTCAGGTACAGTGTAACTGCAGTGTTAAATAATTGATCTTGATCTTTCTTTTGAAACAGCATCCAAGGCATTTAAAAGTGGGAAATGGAAAAAGCATGTTCTCATAATCCAGCTCAGTAAAGTTTGCACAACTGCTCTTTGTTTCATCATCCCTACAATAAATCTTTCATTTTTGCCAATTGAGAATGCCTACTAAATCTGCAAGTGATTACTTCCCTGAATTGTGTTGGGATTCTTGCAATACATTTTTCTTACATGGGTAATGATAAAATAAGAGTCCATCAAAAATACTTTATTGCCTGGCAGAGAGCCTTTCGTGAAATGGTTTTGATTCAGGGAGACTCTTCCAAGCATTTTAGAGCCGTTGCTTACAACTTTCCTTTAACCCTTGCATGGAGGGCTGCCAGGCCCTGGGAATGCCCTCAGTGAGCTGCAGAAGCAGGACCTGGGTAGCAATTCTGCTGCAGCCTGGGGCTTGGGCTGCCTGCATGCTGTTCAACCTGTGTTTGTAGAGGCTATTGTGTTACTGTTAGATTGGAAAGCTGATGAATGTCAGACTGGCAGGAACCTTGTAAAGCTAATCTGATGCGTCCTTGCTGATATGATTTCACTCTGTTTCAGTGAGAGAGAGAGGAAGATGGAGTATTAAACAAAATAGCAGGAAAACACAGGGCAAAACCGGTGGAGCCTTGTAGTCACTGAGCCCAGCCTCTGCAGTCCCAGGTATCATGTCCCATGACAGTAACCCTTTCAGTACAGCCAGAGGCACAGAGTACTTTTATGGCTGTGCCTTTGAGAAAGATGCAGTGACAACACTGCAGCTTGAAGTCAGGAACTTCCAAAGCGATGCGAGACAAATCCAGCTCTGTTTTTCCAGACTTTCAGAATGAGTGCAACTGCATTTGACTGCCTTCATGCAGGAACTGACCGGCTGCAAAAATTGCTGTGCTATCAATCCATTGTGAAGGGATCCAGTTCCCTGCTGATCTCAAGCACACTGTCTCCACATAGAACAAGGCCCATGAGGTTACTGCTGGAATGGCCCAAATTGTGATGCCTGAAAACGTGTTCTAGTACTGCAGGAGAAAGGGATCTGGCATGAGACCTACCGTGTGGGGCTTGCTGCACTCTCAGAAAACCAGCAGTAGACCTGACTCAGTGCGGAGTGTGCTCAACAAAACCACATCTAATGCTTGACACGTTGCCCACTTGCCTCTGTGCAATAAATTCTCTAGTCAGACATGACATGGGGAGAGAAGAAAAAAGAATATGTGAAAAATATATGAAAGCATCGCAGTTATTCCTGCATATCCTCAAACATTATCGTCGTGGTTTCAGCCGGACAGACTTGATTTTTTTCACAGTGTCTGGCGGGGTGCTTTGTTAGCCTTAGGAGAAAAACAGGTGAGGGATTCTGTATCATCTCTCTTTCACAGATGGTTACTGAAAAGCAGCAAGTTTAGAACTTCTTAAACGAAAGACTTTTTAATGCAGGACAAAGCAGAAGGGATCGGTGTGGAAGGAACCGTTCTGAATGCTGGCATCCTGCTCTGTGGGACGTGGTATCTCTAACCTTCCATTGCTTGCTCTCGGGGAACTTGTAGCTGGGCCACTGGAATGACAACACGTTTGAAACGTGAATATTTGTAGCTGCATTACTTCATTTCTGGTGCTGTAAAAATACCATTCACATAATGGGGTAACCGGCCTGCAAGTTCTCATGATTTCAACTGTTTTGGAGTTTCAGGAGTTCTGTTCCTTTGTGGCAAACATCCATCTCTCATTTTAACATCTTTGGCACTCGCCTAAAGGATGGGAAATTAAAAAATGATTAAGGGGACAGAGAGACAGTCTTTTAAAGAAAGATTAAAGGAATTAAGGGCTGGGGAGTAAAGAGCAAGGGAAGGGAGGGATTGTTTAGAAGAGAGCAGAGCATACAAGTGGGGGTGATCAGGCATAACCAAGCAAAGGAAAACTTAAATCTTTCAGTAGAAGCTTTCTAACTATGAGGTGTATCTTAGACTGGAACAGTTTCACAGTGGACACTTGGTGCACAATTGTGTGAAGAATATGAGCTAAGCTGTCTGAACAACTAGAAAATATGTAGAAGATCTTGATTTCTGCTGTTCTCTGAAAATTGATTGTGTCATTAGGCATAGGAAAAGGAACTGCATTGACATTCATCAGAGTAAACGTTAAGCCTCCAGATGTCTGTCTATGCTCCAAAGGTATTATTTGTGTATTTTGTCCTCATAGTGTTGCTGTGAAGAAGTGAGGGACAGTGAATGTGCAGAGGTGGTACTGGGCAGCCCCCGTATTGTGGGTCCCCCTGTCCTTGCAGGCAGGACTGTCGGAGCATTTCACAACTGAATGCTTGCTTTACACCTGGCAAGTATGAAATCAGGGGTGACTGGCTAGAGCAGTCGACTTACCACAAAAGATACCTTCTGTTTTGTTTTGTTGTTACCAGATTTTACCTTTGTAGAACAAAGTGTTTCTTCTCACCATGAATGTAAGGTTTGCTATTCATTCCAGTGAATGCTATTGTACTGTATAAAGCATTGTACCAGAAATGACTGTGCTGAGATGTACGGATGGTTTATTTCTGTTGGCTGTTTGGGCACATAAAGGTTGTTGAGCGCAGCAGCTTCACCTGAAGATTCCTGGTTTAGCTTTCTTCAGGCAGTGACATTCAAGTTTTGGTTCAAGCTTGATATTTTGCTGTGCACTCATCCCACTGTTCTGTGCTTTGGCTAAGAAGGGATGTGGGACACATCTGCACTGTGGATGTGAGGGATGCACCAACAGGGGATTACAGTCAAGTATGCTAAGCAAAACTTGGGGAGAAAGAGGCCAGCTCACTCCTAACCATCTCTGCTGCTGTGTGCGTACTTGGGCCTATGCTGGCCAATTCTTTGGTGTCTCTGAGTATGATTGATGGTAGAAAAACAAGGCAATGACAGGCATGGTAATGCCTTGCTGTTATATATTTGACATGGATTGAGATTCCTTGCAGAGGTATTTGTTTGCTCATCAGGGCATGCAGAGTTCTGTTTGGTCTGAGTATTTGCACCAGCCATTCCGAATAAGTCTTTAGCAGGTGAAAGCACCTCAATTTGAGAATTGCTTTAAGGGTACTGATGGACAACAGAGGACGGTGTTTGTGAAACACTAGAAGTACAAACTTAGGAGGTAGATCATGCTTGTTTTGAATATTTCATGTTGTCACATACAGGCTCTGATACGTGTATATTGTTTGAGGAAAATCTGTGTTGAAACACATTCTGAATGGCAACAGAAAAAAGTGGGCATTGCAGTCATCCCAAATACTTTCGATTTTGATTGTTTATAGCAACGCTGACAGAAACTAACACTGTACACAAAACTGGTTTTGAGGCTGCCCTTTTTCGGAGTTAATGACCCACAGGCTAGTGGAAGTTTGCCAGTTTTTGCCAGTTGGGATCTGGCCTGATTTTTCTGGGGGAGAAAAGCATAAGGCCGTTTCAAAAACCATTTGGATTTTTGAAAGTCTGTGATGGTTGTCTTCTCTCAGTCTGTAGCTTCTGATTTGTTGTATGTTGCATTCCTAGTTAACTTGTGCTTTGCCCAAGGACAGCATACCCCAATCGCTCAGGTAACTGCATTTAGATCTGCATCTGTGAAAACAATGACCCATTCCAGTCAGTGTGGCCTTCCACATTTCACACTTCTATTAAATGATGGCTTTGAGGATCCACTGACACAGCTCTGTGTCCATCCAGGTAGGGTTGTTGTATGCATTTTATGAGAGGCCGTTTATTGCACATGTGTCTGACACTTTACCCTGGGACTTCTCATATGTTAGGCATGGCTGGTTTGGCTTACATAATTAACCTGGAAAAGGCAGACTCTGTACCTGAGCACATTTGTTTCTAAAATCAACAAAAGAGAGGGAGCGAGCCATTTATACCAATTATATACACAAAAAATTCCTTGAAGGCAAGGCTATATACCATGCATTATGTTCAGGCAAGTATGGGATCATTAGTGTCATTCATAATAATTTGATTTACCCCAGTGGCTCCAAAACAATACATGGCTTGTAGCCTTGTGAATCGGTGTGCATTAAGAATTGCACTGGCAGCCCTGCGTTTTTAGAAGGAAAGCTCTCAGGTCTCACCATGGTGGAGGTTCTTTTGTCGTACAAGTTTCTTTACTAAGATAGATGTTACTTCAGTTCACAATAAACAATCCGACTCCGGAGTTTTCAGCCTCAGTTTTCCACAGACAAATTGTGAAAGCTTCTAATTGTAGCCTAAACAGAACCATATTTTTCATAAAAACATGACAGCGTGTCATTCTAAATTTACGGCACTTTGCCCAGGAACCATTTCAAGTAGAAAAATCCAGCCTCCACCTTAAACAAAACAGTCCAACCTGTGCATTAAGGTGAGTGCTTTCCACTATAGTGTTGCACTAGAGATGTTGTCACTGTTTCAGCTCTTTCTCTCCATGCAAAGACACCAGTGTATACTGAAGAAAATGTTATTAGTTGAATACTGGAAAATTCAGCTTAAAATGGTTGCTAGTAAACAACTACAGCAGAGCTGTCTGATTTCCAGGACTGATTGTAGCCAACTTTAATTTAGATCATGAAAGATGAAGAACAGAAAGCCTTTAAATACTGATTTCAAGTTCTTTGCTGCATTTATGAGCACACAGTGGCTTTAGTCGTGACCCGAGTCTGTTTCTGATAAATTGTGATAAATGTTTCATAATATTATTATAGAAATGAATACATCCTTTAGCTATCTAACTGTTGGACTGATTTAAGGGAAGGAGAGGCCTGTCAGTGTCTGTACATACTGGAGCACATCAGTGGCCTCTGTGGCTCCCAGCTGGGGCTGTAGCTACTGTGCTGCTCTCCCATCCTCTGTTGGCACTGTGCTGCTCCGCCTTGGGCAGCCAGTGAGCACACAAAGCTGTCTGTGCAAGGCAGGGGCTCCATCCCTTGTGCACCTGCGCAGAGCCTGCCCAGCTGCAAGCTCACAGCCTGCAACAGTCCCTAAAGGCAGATTTCAGTGGTGCTGACAGCAAAACTCCCATTGACCACAGACAAACAGGAACACAGCCAGCCTGTATGATACAAGCTTAATAGTCAAACCCCTGTTGGTGAGATGCTGAGTGCTTCTGTTACAGAGGTGGATGACTTACCTGAGCTTCGCTGTGCTCCACACTGCTCCGTTATATGGCACCTCTGAATGCTGCTCTCCGTAAGTTCCTCAACGTGTTTGAGAACAGGGTGATTTAGTTTGGTGACTCAGCTTGGGAGGAATCATCCAGGAGTTTTGTTTTCTCGGTGAATTCAGTTGTAATTGCACATTATAGTAATGTTTAGGGCAAAACAGTACAAAGACATTGAAGCCTTTTGTTACAGTGAGTCTCATCTCACTGAAAGCCAAGTGTCACACGAAGCAGACAACTCATGCCTGGCTGTCTTTTGGGGCTAAAAGCTGAGGGTACATGTTGTACCTGTACGTGTCAGAGTGGGAGTCCTGGGGCTCAGCCACAGCCTTCATGTTTTGTTTGGATAGCAGCAGAGCTCTGTGCAGTAGTTACTTTGGAGCTGGGCTTCCTGGGTTTGTTCCTGGTCTATTTATTATTAATAATAATTGAGTGTGAAAAACTAGCTCTGTTTTTCAGTTATTAAAATACATTTTTGTCGTCGTGACCGGTTTTTGTCATACGTGAGGTGTATGTTCTGAGCTGTTTAAACACCTGCTTGTAACACTGCTTTCCTGCTGCCTCACCAAGTCCTCCAGTGAGGACATCAGTTCGCTTTGAAGGGCAGGGCTTTCTCCTTCACTCACAGACTTTGGAGCAGGCCGGTGATTTTTCAGATTCATGCAAAAGCAGCAAATGAGAAGAATCTTTCCAAGTGCTGCAGGCCCAATTTGAGAAACTGCTGTATTCCACTGTGAGACCATCTAGAAACCTCAGAATATGCATACAAATACACAGACACATTCATTGCGATCGCATCCCACCTTTGGTCTTTTGTTCTGCTTGACTTATGTGCATATGTGTATAGGTGAGAGTAAATAACCTGATCCTAATTGCCTGAAGATATACATACAGGCATCTAACAGCATGCATTGCTTGTATGCCATAAAGGAGCATGTTTGTGTGTAAATTATCTTTACAGATACATTTCCTGCAGTACATATATATATAGCCAATATAAATAAATTCTTGTCACGGTAGTGGTTTTTATCTGTATGTTTGTCTTATAAACTAGCAGGTAATAATTCAAAGGGTCTTTCAAAAAATGCAATTAATGTCTTTTGTTATAGTTTCCCTGGGTTTAATAATCCCCTCTTCCAGATTTATATTGGTTTCTGGAAAGTAATGCTTATTAGAGTGCTTTTCCAAATTGGCCACAATAATCCACTGAAATCTGCCAGCGAAATCATTGCTGTGCTTGTGAAATTGCCAGGATTGCCTGGCAGTTATTGTTGGGATGGAAGGGGAGAGGAAAGGGAACGAAAGTTTCATAATATGTCACTGCTATTGATCCCTTCATTATGGGTCTTAGATTTCAGTTGAAATGTTTACTGAATCCTCCTTGAAAGGTGGAATGCATGGTGGCAGGTTGGCAGCGTGGCTGTAACAGACACAACAATTTGGTAATTCTGTTAGGCAACTGTACTTCATTCTGAGCGTATTTTAAAGCACAGATGTATTCATGTGTGTAGATATAGGTATATATATGCACATGTGTGTGAGTGCAGGTATGCACCCCTGCTCCCTTCCCTGTTCTTGCAGAAAGGATGTGTGTATTTCCTGAACTAAGATCATGTTTTACATACAGCTCTCACCACAAGCACCGAGTTGCTGATGTAAATCACTCACCTGCTGCCAGGCACATTTAACACCTCCACCTGCCTGTTCTCTTCTGCTTTCTGCAGGTGAGTGTGGGAGGAAGACAGGCAGGGAGGAACAGCCATAGCCCTGATACGTATTGTTTTCTGCTGTACTTCTACTGCCTAGCAGAGAAGGTATGTAGAAGAACAGTAGGGCTGTGGCCTGCCACAGCTGTGCTGAGGGAGGAGGACAAAATACCTCTTCGTTGGAGCCCTGGCACCACGGCTGGGACAGAGCCCATGTGGGATGACTGCTGCAGGCTCTGGCACAAATACTGTGGCCAACAGCCATCTCTGGTGAGCCATTGCTCAGGGCAGACCCACCCCCAGAGAGCATTTGTGCACGGGATTTATATTCTACAGTTGCAAATGAGCTTTTGTTTAAATCATCTGACTAGTGGGTAGGATGAGTGGTGCAAGAAAGAGCAGCTCGCTGCACTACAGGCAGCTGGATAGCACTGCACAAATATGTGCAGACACTCCTGTGTGTGACAGATGGCTTGCAGGGCTGCCATTGCCCTCCTCAGGTGTAGCAGATCCCACATTTTCTTCATAAAAGTCCATTCTGGCTTGGATTTTTTTATTTGCATTGCTGCAGCCACTGCAGTTTTACCATGGGGGCTTTGCCTTTTGTTTGTATATTATGGGCTGAGATAGTGGATGGCCACTTCAGAAAATTAACACATTCTGAAATATACTTTCATTCCACAATACGTGGTTAAAGGTTATTTCCATCTCAGCAGATGTTAATGTGCAAAACGATGCTTTGCAGCAATAAATTTCCCTTAATTTTTCCTTGTGATGCTGCAAAGTAGCAGCCAGGACAAAAGGCACATTGCTCTGGAGACGTCCCTCTGATGTCTTCTGTCCCCTGGCCCACCCATACTGCAGCTGAGGGCTGTACAATTTGGGGAAGAAGCCATGCAAACACACCTCCCCTGTTAATACATCCTGATCTGCCTCTGACAAGCCAGAGTGGCAGCAACACATGAGGAATCAGCAGTGCCTTTTACATATAACACCAAATTCTGGAGTCAGTGCAAGTCAACTGGTCTGCAGAAAGAGTCGTCTTCAATTTTTATAGACTTTTAATTTGTACGACAGTTTTTATTACTCTGATTGAAACAGAGATGATGTTTGTAATGCCTGTTCATGTCATTTCAAAACTTGAACATCAATCTGATTTTTTTAAGGGGATTTTGTGGTTTTCTTGGCTTTATGGATTTTGTTTTATCCTTTTATGCATTCTGCTAAATTAAACCAAAATAAACCCAAAGAAAAAAGTGATTCTTCAAAGTGCATTTATTATTTTATCCCTTCTTTGGACGGGAATTTTCATCAGGAGGCAAGGATAGAACGTTCTATTCAGCCTTCTCCTGCTGATTTATAAAAGCCATGATGCCATCCAATAACGAGTAACAGGGACTGCAAGGAAGAGCTCTGTAACATAACGCCGCTCCCCTTTTTCACCACTGACTGTGCTGGTGGTCCGGGCGTAATCCCAAAACGTGTGAGATGCTCTGGGAGAGAAGCATGCAGCTTCTTTTGCTGTGGGGGGGGGCTCAGGCCTCAGAGGGCATCCTGTGCTGCTCTGCCGTGGCTCTTCGGTGTGCTGGGCTTACTTAGGAAGGTGCGCGTGAAGAAATGATTGCTGGTAGTTTTCCTGCAGAGCAGAACTTGGGTTCCAGTGGGATACCATGCAGGGAATGCTTTTAACCACAAACCCTGGCAAAATGCTTCTAAAATAAGAGTCTGCTATTGCAGGGTTGTAAGTCAGCTGTCATTTTTGCTTGAACTTGCCAGGATCATTCAGAAGATCCCATTATGAGTATGGCAGTGGTAGCAGAGCAAGGTGGCACCAAAGAAAAGCACTAGCCAGCATCGGCTGCAGAGCAGCAGGTGAGACGTGGCTGCTTCCTCCTGCATTTACCTGTCAAAATGACTGTGCTAACACTGAGGTATCTGCTAGCAAATTCAGACGTGTTCAAGTTGACAAGTGTAAGTGGTTGATGTTTTATCAGCTTTAAAAAAGCTTTTTTTTTTTTTTCTTTTTTAATCTGTTACTTTCAACTGTCCGTTGCTGTGGCAGTAAGGCATTTTTTGGAGGTGGTTTCCACACGGGGACACAGGGTTGTATGGTGTATGAAGAAGAGCTTTTATTTTGCCTGTCCAAGTGCGTGTGTATAGCAGTTGGATTTTTTTTAATCAGATTGAGATTTTCCCCACTTCCAAATGGGTGTTGGCATACACACTCGAGCAGAATGAGTCGCACTTGTTACATGTTCAGATGAAAAAATGACATTGGCAATTCAAAATTATCTTCCACGTGGAAAACTTCTGCAAAGATGGTGTTTGTGCAAAAAAAAAGCTTTCTGCCCTGGTTCTGGATTCAAGGTACCCCTAACTGGTCTCTGTGGCTGCTGTTGATGCAGTGGGATCAGGATGCAGCCCTGTTGTGACAGATGTCCTCTGACTGAGCAGGAGACACAAAAGTCACACACAGCATCGAGTTGTTGGAGCAACTAATATTTGACAATTTGAAAAAGTTTTCTTTTAGGCTGAGTTTTATGTAAAGCTGTTTACATTAAAATGACATCCAATTAAAGTGTATCATGTAAGCCACATCACAGTTCAGCACACATTTTCTGTTTTAGCTGACATATGGCCCCATTTATGAAAATAAAAATCATCATGTTTTGATGATATGTTCACATAATTTATGTGGAAAAGCAGGGGGGGGAGAAGCAGGGAGAGGGAATGCTTTTACTGTGTAAAGCCATTATTTTCTGTGACTCATTAAATGTCTTCTAATCCATCTGCAGGAGCAAATCCCTCCTCTGTCAGCTCCTGCCCAGGCTTTTCTCTGCCCATTTGCCATGCAGTACCAAGGATCTTAATATCTGCCATGGTCAGAGACAATGAAAATGTTTTGCACAGTATCATTCCATAGCATAGGCGTTCTTACAGGAAGGGATTCTGTAGTATTCTAAAGAAGAGAGAAAATTAGTTAAATTAAAAATGAACGGTCATCTCAAGTCTGTGTACCTGTGAGGGTTCTCTGATGTCTATGGAAAGATGATCTCCTACTGAGGCCCTTTCTCCAGTCTTTTCCCTGCTCAGCTGCCAGTTTTCATAAAGAATAAGTACGAACATAATATCTTTGCAACCAGCAATCTGCTGTCAAATTTGCCTGCCATTTTCTCCCTATACAGAAAAATCATTTCTGCACACCTGAGTGTTCCTGGGCATTCAGGAGAAAGGCATGTTGCTCTCATGAGGGTAACTGATTGATAAGGAAGATGGTTTGTTTTATAAAGCGGTCACGAGTGAGAGATGTGTAGTGATCAGCACAAACCTGGGTATGTCCAGCCACCTGCAGCCAAGGCTGCCAAGGTATTTCATCCACATCATGACCCTTGCTCCCACAGAGTCTGCGAAACAGAATAAAAGCCTCTAAGCTGATTTTAATCCATTTAAGGCAGCGTGATGACAAAGCATTATTTAAAATGATATCATTACATTTGTCCATTTAAACAAATGCATTTGAACCACCAGATCTAATTTTTCCAATCTATCACCACATCAGTGGAAGAAAAGGCTCTGCTGGCCAACAAATTCACCATCTGCAGAGGAATCAGCCACTGAGTGTGCAGTAAGTCCAGATTAATCCTGGATTTCCCACATATGTTGGAAGGTCAAATTTACTGTAAAATGGAAGCAACGTGCCTGAAGCAAGTCATTTGTTTACCCACTGTTTGGGGACCTTAGTCATTGTTTAAATTATAACTGTTGTTGCACATCAGGCACGTCGGTGGCAGAGGGATGGTGTAAATCAGTATGTCATCTTTTTTGAGAGAGAAATGAGACTGTACACTTGTAATCTGGTTATTTGTCACACGAGCGTGAGAAATGCAACCTTTAGCCAGAGCAGTTTAGGTCAGTAGCTGTTTGGCTACTGCCACAGGTAGGAGTTGAGTCATGGCTTCTGTGAGATAGATACTACAAAAAGCTCCAAAGAGATATAACTCAAAATCAGCGAGGCAGACATTACATTTGGGCTATCTTGTTTGCTGTGATGTGTGGCTACGAAGCCTCACCAGCATTTCTTATTTGTTGGAGGAGTCTCACCACTTGTAAGGTGTAATGCAGTAATTGCACTCCATTTTCTGCTGTGCAATGACTTTTTAGAGTCATCGTTCTTGACGTAAGTTAATGTGAAAAAGAAAACCAAAACATTTCCTCACTTGCCTCTAACAATGAAAAAAGCTATTAAACTAAATTTACCATTTAAGTCCGGTGGGATTTAAACTGCTGATGATAATATTAAATCCTGAGAAATGTAGAATTTCCAATAGAATCTGGCAACCTCTGGCAGAACCTCCTTTTCATAATGAAGTGCGTGCATTTTGTATAGTTGGATGGTGATCCTAATCAGAGAACTGAGATCTGTGCACTCTGGTTTTGATCATTATTACCAAGATTAAATAGGCATAGAGCCAAGATGTTGCAATGTATTAACCTAGGAATTGGGGAGGAGGGAGTAAAGGGTGAGGGATTATTTATTGGTCGGATAAATGGGGTTAGCAGTTACTGAATGTAACAGAGACTTATTTTCCTGAAGTCAGTGACCATTAAAACAATGGGGCTCATGAATGAAGAATGTCTGTCAATTTAAAAAGCAAAAAACGTATCGTAAGTGAAAAACGCGGCCAAAATGGAGCCCTCTGGCCCTGAAGTATTTTCCAGTTTGCGGATTCCTAAAAAATGACTGAGTGGAAATGCAGACTCTTGGACAGCAAAGGTATGTCTACGAGTAGTTGGCTTTCTGAAAGGTGTGTTTTACAGCAGCGCTGCAAGTAGTTAACTGTACCATTTCTCAGACCGTGGACACAAAGTCCAAAGTCTTGTTCTTTTGAAGGTGGCAGTAGGTTTGTATGTACATAGGAGTTATTCAGCAGTAGGCAAAAGAATTATTTTTCATCTTTAAGAGCACAGAAACCCATCACATATGCTCATAAGCTTCACTTTCACCAAGATCATTAAATCCAAATAGAAATTCCCTCCTCAGTGCAGCACTGTGCTGCTCCCCATCAACTCATCACCTCACAGAGGCGTGCAGGTTCCTTGAGTAGGTAAAACTGGAATGGTGACATCTGCTTCTGTTCTATAATTTGATTCCTAGAGTTTTGGCAGTTTCCTTAAGGAAAATAATTTTGCGGGGTTGGGGTTTTTTTGACTTTTTTGTTTTGGTTTGTTTTTAATTAAAAAAGCCTGAAGCTTTCATCACAGAAATTTCTGTATCCATTCAAAGGAGGAAAAAAGCCCTCAAAACTATCCCCAAAAACGCTCTAATAAAAATTAAGGAAAGGTCAGAAGGAACAGAGGTTAATCTTCTTAAGATTCTGGCTAACTCTGATGCAGATGTTAACAAAAGCTAATGGGAATGTCGTGTGTTACTTGGGGACAGTCTAAAACACGCGCGTACAACGTGTGCGTGGGAAATCTAACAGTTGGCTTTAAGTCGCCCTTTGCAGACTGTTTCACTTCGTTTTGAAAGCAAAGCTGGTAATCAGTGCTCCCAGGGTATCCTGTGCCCAAGAGACGTCATCTCAGTTCATGCTGCCTCTCTGCTCTCCTGCTCGCAGGTTGCTCACCCTTTTCAACAGACCTGATGCTGAAACAACTCTGTGATATTTTAATTTGAACCTCAAGGCACTGCCACGCTCAGGTGATCAGTAAGGAAAGGGATACGCTCATCCTCAAGGGAAGACATTGTGATTTCTGTGCCACCACACAGCTGTTAAGCAGCAGCCGGTGAGTCGTGAGAGAGCTAAGGGTGGACAGGGCAGATTTTGGTTTGAAAAACAAAGCGTGTCAGGTTGTCTGAAATACTCAGTCTGCTTGACTCGGGAGAGGAATGGTGCCTAAAGGGTTGATTTTTCAGAGATGCCAAGTGCTCAGCACCCTTAGAAATGGGATACTCATAAAGATGTGTAAATAAAGATAAAGTTGTGTATGGGAACTGCTGAGTCACGGCCTGATTGATCACCTGAGAAAAAGTCTGGGTCAGCCCTCGAAGCACAGGTGAGGGAAGTTCATCTGTGGGACCAGAAGGAGTGGAGCCTGGCGGCACCTGTCTTAGACTTCATTTAAGGGCTGACTGGCCCTAGGGAAGAACCTCCTTCTGGAGCTGCCTCTTTGGTGAAGTTTTCCCCTCTGAATCTGGAATCTTCTGATATGGGTGAGCAACCTTCTTCCGTTCCTTTATAGCACCTTTCTATTGTGTTGGTCTTTCCATCATCACACCTCTGTTGTAATGCCTTTCCCCTTGTGTTGATCTATTCAATCGCTACAGGTGTGAAAGCTGGCCTGCTTTCAGTTCAATTTAGTGATTTGCTGCAAGTAGTGTTAAACAGAAACATCAGGATTTCTAGAATTGGAGAACAAGAATAAAAAACATAAACTGCAGTTACCTGGAAGTTTAAAGAAAAATGTGTTACGGGTGAAGTTCAAATGGTGGGTTTGTAGACATCTGTGTTCTTGGGGCAACAAATCCTGCTCTCTGTAGAATGGTTATTTACCAGGTATAGTAAATCTCTGCTGCTGGCTGAGATGAGAGCTGCTTCAGGAGCATCCTTCTGGGATGTGGTGGCTGCAGAATACCTTCCAGTGAGCTCTGTCTGTGCCCAGTCCCTGCTGGATATCTCAGTGTTATGAAGTGCTCGTGTTGTGCTCCGTTCTGTAAGAGGTTCTGGATAACTAAGGTTATCCAGAAGAGTTATTCAGCTCTCCTGTCTCAAGTATACCTACCGTTTTGAGTTTATGTCCTATCCTTCTCCTTAACTAATGATGTGGTCTGAGGCTACTGTCACACCTGTGCCATTAGAAGTTTCCAGTTGGTGTTTTCCTCCAGGTCTGGAAGGACTTGTTGCCTGTCCCAGAGCCCTTCCAGTTTCTTATGGTCTCCGAGAAATGGCTGCCAATCTGAAACAGAAAAAGCTCCCCAATAGAGCTTTCCTCACAGTGTAGTACTTCAGTCAGTCATTCTGGGAGAGACAAGGTATTGTAATGGAGCTCTTACTTGCTAGGAGGATCCTAAAAGCCTGGTTTTGAATAGCAGCGGATTGATCCTGAACAAGATGGTCAACACAACAGGGGAATTCCTTCTTAGTGTCTCTGGCAATGCAACTCGTTTTTTTTTTTTTTGTCTGTCATTCATTTCTGACCGTCCTATATAGATAGGTTTTGCGTATAGCTGTGCCCAAAAAGCACAGAAGCTTGTGTAGTAAAAAGGCTACAAGCCAGCTTGCATGGCCAGTGTGCCTGAATCTGACTTTAATCTCTGCGCTATGAGAGTGAACCTGGGTTAACCCTGTGGTGGCTGGAGAAGAATGTGGTTGAAACTGTGACAGAAATCATTTTCCGGTCCTGCGACAAATGTGTACAAGCCAAGGTGGAGCTTGCAGTGTTCTGCTCCCATGCAGACAAGTCTTGTTTGACAGAGGCATTCACCGTTGTAATTTGAGGTTAGTGGATTTATGGGAAAGGAATTAAGGTGCTCATAAAACAGGACTTAACCCATACTTACCCATCTGCAACAGTGCAAGCAGACTGTTTCTGTTTATTCTTCTGGAAATGAGTTCAGTGAATTCACTTAAATAACATAGGCCAGATGAAAGGTTGAACACATATAGCCTGCAGAGCTGCTACCTCCAAGACTTTGGACTTGTTGAGCCTAGATGAGATCCATAGACTACCTGAGACTATTAGCAACAACTTCTGCTCCAACTTGCTGTTAAGCCACCAGAGTGACCAAGTGAAATGTAGTGCAGTCATCCCCTGAAGGAGAGGTGGAAGCACTGAGCAGATTAGAAGGCTTGTCTGGCACCGAGTCCTTGCTGAATCAAAAAGTGAATTCAGCTTTTAAATCTGGAACGTGGCCTCTGTCTTGATGCTATGCAGACTGACATTTGAAGAGCATCACCATGGCAGAGTCTGCATTACCTTTTTAAATATAAATGTACGTGTGTGTGTGTGTATATATATATAATAAATATATATAATAAATGTAGAAAATCAAAAGGATTTCCAGAGATTTGTAACACGTTATTGTGTTCACAACAGACTTCAAAAATAGGTATGAATTTCCTTCCAATGGACAGAGACCAAAAGAAAGCCTACAGGCTTAGTTAGCATTGTTGATCTTCCTGGGCTGTGATAAGTGTTCCAGGAGGCCTATTTTTCAAACGCTATGAAGAAGAGGCAGCTTGAAGGTTTTTCACTCTACACTGCTTATCTGAGTGATAAGCATTCTTAAGACTATGCTGATCAACCTGTGTGTTAACATCCTGACCCACAGATGAACCACCTTCCCTGTAGATGGGCTGCAGGTGTGGGATGTGTCCTGGTTGCTCAGAAACAGATCGCACAAGGATCACAGCCTCCTAAACTTTCTCTCCCATGGGCTCTGGTGGGAAGGTGAGACTTCGGTGCTTCCTGTCAGCCCAGCAATGTTCAGGAAGGACCATACCTAAGGAATGTATTGATCTCCATCAGTGTTTGCCACTTGGCTCACTGCTCAGCTGTGCGTGCTGTCTCTGCTGCCGCAGGTGTGCTAAGAGTAGATCAAGGAAAAAAATATTTAAAAATAGCCTTGCATAACAGCTCTGGACTCAGGATCTTAACAACTTTGTAAAAGCTTGTTGCTGGTGTTGTAAAACTCTAATGCACGAGTTTGTTCCACATAAGAACACGGCTGTAAGTTTTTAGCTCCAGATGCCAAAGAGCGAGTCCAGCCTGTTTAAAATGTGTTAAGCTGCAACATGCTACGTAAGTTAATACCAGCCTTCTACTTTTTTACCTGTTCTGCTTGGGTCTGTGCCAGTGCCAGTCACTTACATACCCCTTTACCTTGATTCACTGGAGGAGATGGGGCTGCCAAGTCAGATATTTACCTTGGGAACACACATTCTTATCCTGTAACGTTTCATCGGGCACAGCTAAAGAAAAGATTTATGGACTTTGTAGCACTGAGGTTATTTAAGCCAAAAATAATGTAAAGACATACAGTGCTTGTTTCAAAAAACTTTGTAATTAAGAGCCCATACTTTGCTCTGATTTACAATGTAAGCTTGGTATCCAATTAGCAATAATAGTGTTCTTTTAACTAAAACACGTATCCTTCCAGAATTATGCAGACTTTCCAATTACTGTGCTATGATGAAATTATAGCTAGAGACTCATAAAGTTGTGCATAGTTTATAAATGCAATATATTTTTAACTACCTTGCGGTACAGTGCATGCAAGCAAGGCTCATATGTTCTCTATGTTATGGAGGCTTGTTAAAAAACATGTATAAGGTTATTGAAAAAGTATGTCCAATAATATTTATTACTACCATTGTGATAGGCGGTTACTGTTTGTTCTGATTAACGCTTCTGGTCAGATGCAGCATGACCAAGTGACTCAAAATCTCTAAAATCCTAGAAGTTGTTCAGAAACTCGTCCCCAGGCCATGTGGAAATATAAGCCCTTGAAGGCTTACTGTTTGATACCTCTTTAACGTTATACCATCTCCTTCATTTTACATAAAAAGAGAAAAATTATTGCTCATTTTTTGAAAGCAGTTTGGAATTGCAGTGCAAGACAGCCTTCGATTGCTGTCCAGCTGGTGGGAGAGGTCAGAGAAGAACTCCTTGCTTTGCTCTTAGCAACTCCTTTCTATCTGTGATGTTCTGGCATTTCTGCAGAGGGTTATTGATGAGAAAACCATGTCTTATACAGGGCTGGGTGACTAAGGCTTGCTGAACACTGTGAAAGTGTTAGCAACTCTTAATAAGATGACTAAGCAGGCTGCTCCGGGGCTTTCGCAATTCATTTATTATTATTTATTGCTCAGTTGGCTGAGGTCTGTTAATCCCAGAATGAAACTTCCATTCAGCTTGCAGAAAGCATGCTGGGGACACAGCATGAATAAGGAGGCTAACAGGAGGGCGTGTATTTACCCAGGAGAAGTAGGGCATCTATGTGTATTAGCCTCCTGTGCAGACTTGAGTTTGTTTTACTGTCCTCTAAAACACGATTTCAACTTTGCAAAAGCCTTGAGAACTCTGAGGTGGGAGTGGACAAGAAGATTCTGTGGGAGTGACTCAGGCTGTTGTCATCCCCAGTCATCGTGTGACCTCTCCAAACTCACCCTGCTTCTCTCCAGCCTCTGATGTGGGATGGACTCTGTGTCACGTCTTAGAAAGAAGGCATTCAGCTCTGGGGGAGGCAAAGGAGAAACTGACAATCAGAAGGTGACAGTGTCACCCTCTACCTCCCCTATCCCTAAAGAAAGAAGGAAGAGAAACTGGCTTGGGCTAGCTATGTGCCTTTTAATGTGTAATGAGAGATTAGAGTGAAGTGATAAACTGTGTAACCTTTGGATCTCCTGAGAGCTTGCTCTTTCCCTATGGCTGTCCATATTTTTACAATTCTTCTAGCCTTATAAACAAGGCTTCTACTTCAGTATGAGTCATTTAGGGGCGCAGCTTGGGTTCTTCAATTTTTTTGAGGCTATTTTAATTTTTCAGGCTATTCATTGTCTACACTTGCTTTGTTTCATTTGGTCTGGTTTTCCTTCAAGTTCTCAGTACTATATAATATGGAAGTATTCAGAGCTTTATAAGTTATGGCCCAAGATGCTTTGGGGGACACGATAGTGAGTTCAGACACTGTGCCTGCATGCAGTGTCTCTGCTCTGATGGACTGCTGCAAGTGGAAGGAGGGTGAGAATCATTACAACTTGAGGTAGCTTGATGGCCAATGGCAGTTGATGCATTCAGGCAATGAATCTGTCCTCTGTGGACGTGTGTGCTGCCAAACTGCTCTGGCACACCCACCTGAGTTGTAGGGCTGGTAGATGTGAAAAATTTGTGGCATTCTGGGGCAACCTTAATTATTGTCCCCATTCCAAAGGTGTGCCTTAGCCTTGGGGGTTGCTGTCTCCACAGCCATCCAGTGGTCTACAAACGATAGCTGAAGTCCCAGTTGTTACCATTGGCATTACTCAGTCACTGCTTTGATGCCTCTACAACCACCCCAGCATTTGTCTCTGACTCTTTCTGCAGATCTGACTCAACCAAGAAGTGGGTCCAAGTTGAGAAGAACGTGCTTGAGTCATGGCTGCTCTACTGTCAACGGGCCTCTGTCTCATCTTGCCAGTTTTAAGTTGCCCAGTGTACTAGAATCATGCAGTGTAAGCAGAATGGAGGAGAGGCAGAGCAGTAAGTAGCAGGGAAGCAGTCAAGACAAGGCGAAAGCATATTTAGGGTAGGTTGGATTCTGGCTACTTGGTGATAGATGTGTCCAACAGCTGTGGAGAACAGTAATGGAAGGATAGAAGAAAGGTCCATGGGAAGATGGTGTGCATAAACTAGGATGTTAGAGCTACACTGGTTCCCATTCAACTGTCTATTGAAAGCCCCAATGAAACAAGAAAGCCCCTCACTTCAAAGGGCTGACATCAGCTGAGGAGCTGTGCTCTGTGGCCTGTATGTGGAGGCACTGCAAAGGCTTACAGAGCATCCTTGCAGCTGGTAACATGTCTGTAGCTAGTAATATGGAAGCACTTTCGTGTTTGTGTGTTGCAAATATTTATAGATTAAGTCATGGTAATTAGGAATAATTAGAGTGGAATGTACCTTGTATTCACAGTGCCAGGAGCTAGGTCCGTATCATAAATAGTGAGTTTATTTCCATTCCAACTCTGCAGCACAAGACACAGAGTCTCTGGTGCTTTACTGTGGCAATGCTCAGCTCTGGCACATGGTACCATGGTGCACGTGGTGGAAATCCATGCTGTGGCCTTAACACCCAGGTGCAGCTCTGGGCCTGGTGCTGTAGGACTGCTGTCCATGCACAGGAGCACATCTCAGCCAATGTCTGGGCATAGCCAACTGTTCGCCAGCATCATAGAACTACTGTTATCTCATCAAGGCATCATAACTTGTTGTTTGTGAGTGATTAAAAATGATTAGGAGTGATAGAGCACACAAACTGCTGTTTCACACTTTGTATTTAGGTATTTATTAACTTTCCAGTGTTATTGCTTCACCTCACGTCTCATAAGCAGTATGAATCACTCCTTGGCCACACCACGTGAGCGCGCTTTCGTTGCCATTGACTTTTCTGCTGCGTTGGTTATTTACGTGCTCGGCGACTTGTGGGACTTGCCGAGGGGGTTGGCACCACGCACGCTGCGGGCAGTCTGAGCATCTGTGGGAAGCTGTGTGCCAAGTCAGCCCAAGCTGTGCCTCTGGGAGCCCCGCAGCACCTCGCCCCGAGGAGCGATGCCCTGGGGCTGTGCAGCTGTGCCTACAGGCTGCCATTTAACAATGGGATAATCAAATGCAACTGCTGCTTAATACTGTGCGGTACTGTTCTGGCCTGAGGAGCGTACTGCCAACTCTTCTTAATATTAGAGGCGTTTTGAAATTGGACAGCGATGTGAGTAGGCTGCGTCGTTTTAAAGTGAATCCAGTCTTTAGAGATAGTTGGAGTCTCCAGCTACCATGAAATATGTTGTCACTTCAATTACAATTGCAAGTGCCTCTCTCTTATTTGTTTCCTGTAATACCAGACAGGCTAGGTAAATATATATATATATTTTAATGAAGCACAATATAGTTTTTAAATGGCTTATATCAAGTTGTTTCCAATTTCTTGTAAACTCCTGATTTCTAAATATCCTGTTATTTGTTCCATATGTTTCACTGAAGTCATTGTTATCAGAACAGCAGAAAAAAACATAAATAACTTGGTAATTTAACATAAGTTTGTGATTTTTCTTAAGTTACTGTCAATCAAGTATCATTAGTACAAACTGAAATCAAAGCAGAGCCAAAAATCTGTAATTAAGTCAGGGAGGATGTACTGAGACAATGGGAAAACAGTGCTCTTGTAGGCTGTGCTGTTCACAACTGTCATTGTGTTTGTTAGCAGAGAGACCACAGAAGTCTTGCAGGAGGTACTGTTTCATGACAGTGACTTTGCTTTTGTCAAACAGGTTTCAAAGAGCAGTCGTGACAGCTGGCATTAATCCATTAACTGTTTGCTTTTCTCTTAAGCTAGATATGCTGCTCTATATGAGGGAATACCACCAGCTGATTGTGACAACAAAATGGTTGTGGAAGATGCTCCCAGCTTGCCGTTAAACTCGATGAGGAGAACAGGGCGATGTTGTAGAAAGTCCCCATTCTGTGCAAAAGGAGGTCACAAAGCTGGCACAAGAGTCAGGTTATCCTTCTTGTAGACATTCTGTGTTTCCTGACCAGAAAATGTCTTAGTTGCCCAATGAAAAATACAGCTTTTCTCTTTTTGTCTCTCCTTAGTCTCTTTCCAGTAAAGGAGAAGGAGCAGATGGTAAAAAAGGAGGGGGGGGGGGGCGCCAAGGGGGAAGGGAAAACAACACAGAAATATATAAAAGTTTGTGGGAATCCTCTTAGAAATATTCAGAAAAATCTAAACTATGTGGACACTTTCAGATGTTCAAAACGTGTCGTTTTGAATAAAAGATGGAGAAAGGAAATGCTTTGGGTCCTGAGTGCTCAGTGCTCACAGGTTGTTCTCACTGAGGGCACTGAGGAGAGTTTTTATCTGACTGCAGTTCTCCGTAAGATTTAAGGTTTATTTCAAACTCAGCCATTTTCTTTGTGGGTCTTGTTTTACAATGTGTAGCTCTGGTGTACTTCCCACCCATCTCTGTGTTACCAACTGATAAGCAGCGTGGTGCTTCTGAATCTGATCCACAGCTCCAGAAGCATTTAAACCTGTCTTCTCACTGACCTGTGCTATTGCCGTTGTTCCTCTCTTTGATTTTTGGTTGGTTTGGAGTTCTGTTTTCAGGCATACATTCTAAGTAGAGATGATCTCAAAGTTGATGGCGTTACTCTTGGTCTGTGGCTAAGAACCAAATTCACCTTTCTCCATATAAGGAGGAATGTGTGGTGACAAGGTCCTCTGTTCAACACAGGTGAAAATCCCACTGGACAAACTTAGTGTATTCTCATCATAGCTTCTATATTGACAAGTTAAGGAAATGGGCAATGTAACTATGTAATGAACACTCATCTGCTGTGTGGTTAGTCCCTGTTGTCTTCTTTCTGGAATTCTTTCTCTTCTGAATCTCTACTTCTGTTCATAGACCCCTGGTCTGAAGCTGCTAGCCCAAAACAAATCCTGCAGACAGCCATTGGTGCATGAAATAGCCCAATGTCTTTCAAATAAGAACTCTATTTTTGCTGCCAAGGTAGAAGGAGGCCAACGGTAGGCTTTGTATTCACAGTGTAAACCTTGAACCTGAGTAGCAGACGTTTCCCAAGGGAAGCTGTGGACATCAGCGTGTGGAGCAGGGTGCATCGCTCGGCAGGTAACGTGCATTGCACTTCAGTGCCAAGAGCAGTGCTGCTAGGAGACATGCTCCTTTCAGAGATGCGGGGAGTTGATGCTGCAGCTCATGAAAAGAGGACTGCTGGCCTCAGTCACTCTGGAAAGCTGTACTGATCACATTAATGTCAGAGAGGAGTAAGAGATGAGGCTAGGCTTTGCCATGCCAGAGCAAGCTGTGTGTTAGTGCTGCTGGAGGAACAGTCCTCCAGTGGTTCTGTTGTAAGCTCCATTTTTCTGGGGTTTATAACTTGCTCATAAAAATTTACTGCAAGCTATTATTTGGCACACAGGGTTCCTGCCTGAGAGCATACTGCTTTTCTTATTTAAGCTCCATTTGGTTTATTGACAGGCCTGTTTTCAGATTGCGAGTGAGTGATGAGTAGAATAGAAATCTAATTGTTTCAGAAAGCTGTTTTTTCCCTGTTTTAGTACTCTGTAGCCCCAAAACAGCTTTAAACATCTACTGGTGCCTTTGAGTATTACAAAAAAATTAAAACTAGCTAAGAAATTCTTGTTTAAATAGTGGCTACTGTGCATACTGAGTAATTGTATTTACAGCATATAGTCTCTCAGCCTGAAGGACTCCAGCACAGCTTTCCATCTTTGTAGATACAGAAGTACTTCCTCGCAGTTGAAATGGAGATATCAAGCAGGATAAAGTGAAGCAATTAATGGCATGTAGCCATATGTGGAATGGCTGATTGTGACTTGGGCCAGGTCATTCAACTTAATGCATCTGGTCTTGTAGAAGATGTCAGATTTGAATCCAATTTTGACACTCTTGGTAGCTCTTGAATGTGAGTGTGAAATAGGATGGAGGATTGGCTTGTTGTAAATTCAACTGCTGGGACCTCATCAGCATTTCACTGTACCTGTGCTGTTGAAAAGCTGGTTACATCTTATCCTGGAGTCCAGTACCTTGACAAGAGGTTGTTGGATGATTCCTCATTCAGACTGAGTTCTAGGTGTGGAATGTCACAAACTGAAGCAGTGAGGCAGGGTGTCAAGACGAATTTTTCTTCCATGCATCCAGAGAAATGAATTTTACAGTCTCAGAAGGTGTTTTTAATGTCACAGATTATTTGTACACTCAAAAAGCTTATAACCACACTTCTTGTACCTCCCACTCTGACTGATCTCATCCTTTCAGGATTTGTCGTGGCTATTTCAAGATTCCTATTGCACCCTTGGGGATACAGCTTCAAATGGTTTTTAATGGAAAAAATTGGCCATAGAGGTGCATACCAGAAAGACCAAGCAAGGAGATTCTTAGCCTGTGTGTGGTCACAGTACTTCAGCAAGCCAAGTGGATGTGCTAAGCACAAATTACACTGCTGCCATACCTGTTTCTCTTGGCAGGAGGCTGACAGCCTTCTGGCATCCTATTGCAACTGTCCTCTGCTGTCAGCTATTGAACTTTGTTCTGCAGGTTGTGTGTTTATGTAGGGATTCACCATGCTAATTTGCATAGCTTAACCTTAGAGGCTTTTCCTGAAAGATAATAAATTACGGATGCTATAATCCTATAGATGTACTTGGGAATGATCAGCACATTGCTTGGTCTTCCAGCTACTGCAGAGAGCTCATATGGACCAAATCCATACCAGTAACAAGCTAGAGAGAAGAGAAGGTTGATTAGGATAAAGAAATCCCAACTCCTGAGTGATGTGTTGGGCATGTATAAGGGCACACCTGTGCAATGAGATGATTTTGGAACTGGGGAATCTGGGAGTCAGACCTAAGAAGAGAACCAGAGCACCAATGCCAGGTCCCCATTTCTCCCAGCCCTGTGGCCTGAATGCAGTGACAAACCAGAAGCATTCTCGCTGACAGCTCTGTGCTTGTTTCTGTGCCAGCTCCTCAGGTGTCTCTGGGAGGAAGCTGCTTGAAGAGTGAGGGTGAGGAAGCTTTGAAGAGGGGAGCGGAGCAGCGCAGAATGGGCACAATCTGGCTGGGGCTGTCATTGCCAAGGGATGAGGGATAAGGATGCTGAGTGAGAGTGATGAGAAATTATTGTTTTAAAATCAAAGAAATGAAACGGGACACAGCTCCGCTAACACAGATGATTGCTTGGTGGCTAAGAGGCACCTCTGAGACATAAGATGTGAGGAATTCAGGCGCCTTTTTTCCTCTATTTCACTCTTCTAAGATAGCATGGGAGAAGACAGGGATTTGTGGGAGTTATTTAGTACTGTCAATCTCTTTCTAGGCATGAGAGAGGCTTAACTGTGGATATGTAGGCCAGTCCCAGCTGTTTGATGCTGCTCCCCCATTCTATTGTCTTTTTAACAAAGAAGTAGAAATTTGCCAGCCTGAAGCTCAGTGAATCCAGAGCTGCATTTACCTTTGGACAACTTGTTGCTTCTTTTCCAGAACATTCAGTTCTGAAAACCGTGAAAGGAAGAAAAGGTAAATCAGACTGAGAAAACTTGAGGTTTGCAGAAATTCTGGTGCATCTGTAACCCCCTTGCAGGGAATGGTAAAAGCCACTCAGCAGTGTCTGCCAGCCTGCTCCCGGCCCTCATCTGAGTTGTACTGTAGCTGAAAAACACTCATCCTGCATAAGTGCCAAGGCTGACCTCCAGGGCTAAAGAGCATCATGTGGAGGAGGCAGAGACAGATTGGCTTTGTTGCCTGACTTTTTTTTTTTTCCAGAGTTCAAGGTTTGATCCTTACAGTTTCTTCCTCTTGGCTACTGATAATTTCAGTTTGCTCTTTAGGTGATGCTGAGGAGAAAGCGTTACTCCGTTTTGTCAGCAAATACTGGGGGTACGTGGTCGGCTGCTCGTAGTCAGATGTTCCCTATTCCTCTGTAGTACTGTCTGGAACTGCAAGCATTGTCAAGACTTTTTCAGCAATTAGCAGACATTTCTCATCTGCACCTACTAGAAGATGTCATGCCTATATTATCTTAGGTATTGTAAAAGATGCCACTTTAAAGGCAAATCCAGTACTGATTTCCCTCAAGCTGCCCTTGGCTTCCTAAGTGTTCAGTATTTGTTTTTTTAATGATTTATTTTTTTGTTTCTGTGGAACTGTGATTTTAAGAAGGGAGATGCATTCAATTGCTTGAATATAGCATGAAGAGACTCATGCAGATAATTGTAGGTATAAATTGAAGATTTACTGTCGCATTTCTTGAAGTGCAAGCTGAAGTTTGATCACGAATGCCTGCGTACCACTCAGAATGTGAGTTGTAGAAAATGACTGGAAATGGTAATAATAACTATAATAACTCTGTGAGTTTTATGTTAGCAAGTCTCAGATTGCTCCACCAAGGAACAAGTCAGGCCTTAACGGGGCACAGTTTGCATGGTGTGGAGAGGAGAGGTGATGCAGGGCTGAATGAGGAGCAGTGTTACAACAGGCTGTGGTTTCACTGGAGAGCTGGTGTTTGCTTGAAAAGTTGGATTGCAGTTGTCTGTGTTTTTTCTTGCTGCTCTGTAACGCTGGCTGTGCTGGTCCTGCAGTACTTGGAGCATCGTTTCTCATGTATGTGAAACAGAGCACTGGGCATGTGGTTGAAAAAATTCTTCCCTGGATGTTTGTTTGTGTGCCAGTGATTAAATGTTGCTGTCCCTCCTTTCCATTGCTTGTGTTTATTAGTTCTACACTTTGAACTAAGTAGATCTTCATTAAAATTAATGTTTGCTAATTTTAATTGGTAAAATCACTGGTCTGGTTCACAGCATGACTCTGCTAATACTTCTTTTAGCTGAACTGAGGTCCCAAAACACAGTGGGAATGAACAAAAGGGGGTAGCAAACGGTGGCAACGATTCCTAGTGGTGCCAAAGTGCCTGCGTGGTGATGGTGGGCCAAAAGATTGGTAGCATGCAACACTGCATATGTAATGCTTTCAAGTTTCTTTCTAGAAGTGAAATGGAAAGAAGTCTCTACTTAGTACATCTTGTTCCCTTAACTGTGAAGGTTAATTTAAGTTATTGTTTGCCATTACATCTAGTGATCATAGAACAATGTTGGGATGCAGTTATGTATTTTTGATGCCGTCTCAAGTAACCGGTTTGATGTTTAATATTTAACTGGAAGCAGAAAAAAAGGATGCAATTAGAAGACAGCAATCTGAAGCCTTAGAAATGGTGGCCAGCCTTGCCCTTCTAGCACGTCAATTAACAAATCTGGCTTTACATCTGCATCTGGGACCAGTCTTAGTATGTCCTTTATCTCTTTAATCCTTTTGCACGGAACAAAACAAACTGGAAATGAAAAACACTAGCTTATTGTATTCATCTAAGGGCATGCTAATTGAAAATGATTGCTTCATACTGGGATGGATTCAAAAGTACGTACATCTCTCTTTCCCTCTTTACACATAAATCCATAAAATACTTGTGTTGAAATAGGAATTACTAGGTCAAAGGGAAGTGAGATAATTAAACCAGGGACAGGCACTTAAGAGGTGTTCACACAATGGGCCAAATTCCTGTGCCAACTCCCAGATCCTCTGGCACAGAACTGATTGCCAAAATCTACGTTTTCATTCAAAGCAAAACAAGGTTTTGACCTTCTGGGCCAACAAAGTTAACTTGGAAAACATGAACAAGAAAAGCAAATGTGGGGGTGTGGAGGGGGGAGGAGGAAAAAAAAGAAAACAATCGTAAATTATTTCAAGCATACTTAACCCCACTAAATAGAAGCGTAGTGTGGTTTAGGTTGATCTGAAAGGTGCTTTAATGGCTGAAGAGAGCACAAAGAATTCTTCCAACTTCAGTTTCTTTCTCAAATGAACTTGTGGTGGAGAGAAAATGGGCACATCAATAAACCTTAGAGGGAGATAAACAAATTGGATGGCTTTTATTAATTAGAAAGTCATTATCTAAATCTTGGACCACAATCTAAAGGAATTTTGTTTAGGTTCCGACATGTGAAAACCTTTAAATTTCTGAGGGCTTTGGTTTTTTGTTATTATTGCCAGTTTTTATACTGGATGAAATTTGTATGGTGTGTGGTGCATGCTGGTGGTGTCTATTTGAAGGACTGAAGTACAATAAAAGACCAGTGAAGTGAACCAGCATACGACATCACAGAGCACGTATGGCCCTTGTGTTACCAGAGCACACGCTTTTCCAGTTAGGAGTGTTGTGTGCACAAACAGAGTATAAAGTCCCATACACAACAGTAGATCAAAGAATAGCAGTAACTGTGTGTTTCAATTGAGAACTGTTTCTGACAGATCACAGATGCACAGCAATAAGCTCCTTTGTGGCTAAATTACCAGTTATTGAACGGTGGCCAACAGCAAAAAGTGGACCATAATGACTTTTCTTTATTACACAGAATTGCATGTTTTTGTTACCTTGCTTATCATCACTGTTGTTGCCATTTACATCCCAGAACACCTGACCAACACTGGAAGGGCATGAAACTTGGCCAGTAATATGTTATGCGTAGGGTTTAGAACGTACTAATTTTTCACAACTTCTCAGTTGGCATGAAAAGCAACCAAAAAAAGAGTTTCAGCTTACTGTGGTCCCTGACTCCAGCTCCCATCCTTCCCTAAATGTTAGTGTGTACTTGGACTGTTGTGTTTGGCATAAAAATGCTTTGGTTTTGTTTATTTGTTGCTTTAAGATACCAGATGAAGTGCCATTGGGTTTGTGTCTAGGACGGCTGTGTTGATGTTCTTCCTAGAGTCCAACCCCAGAACTGAAGGGGAGAAAGGCAGAGGGTAGCCCAGGAGAAGTGGTGAGAGCTTGGCTTTCTTCATGTTGTGTGCGGTGCCAGTGTGCTTTGTGGTTTTGATTTTGTTTTTTGTGGTTCTGGACAACTTGCCAGTGGGCTTACATGCAGAAGCGGGCAGTCCTGTGAGTTAGCACCCAAATTGACTTTGCTAAGGAAGTGTTTTCAGAGAACAGGTGAATGGATTCAATAATTAAATGTTCTTGGTCAAAGTAAAATCACTTCTTCCTTCCACTGAGCTTGGCAGTATACTTGCCCTGAGCTGTTCTTTCTTCATCCGTGGAAGAAAGTTCATATGGTCAAATCCAGCCGGGAACTCCAGCTGCTCCATGCTGCCATTGAGCCCTGGCTGCTTTCAAGGTCTATGGAGCGATCTGGCTCACCTTGGAGCTGACAGGCAGTCTGTGCTGAAACAGGGAGTTCAGGAATTGTTGCTACAGGGAGCAAAGCAGACCTTTGGAGCAAGATGCTGCTGCTTTCAGCCTGCCATTTTCAGAGCAGACGCATGGCTCATGGCTCTCCAGAAAGAGCTCTGCATCCTGCCTGAAGGAGCTGTGCTGGTGGAATCAGAACAGCTCTGAAATAGTACAGAGGAGGATGGCTTTCTGTTCTCATTTGTCCCTAGGGTAGGTTTTTCATTCATTTTTCATTCTGGGAAGGCAAAGCTCTCCACTAAAGACTTCGCGCTCCAGTCAGATTTTTACATCCCTCTCCGTTCCACTGTGTTCATGGTAGGAGAGAAAGATGGGATATAAATGGCAAGGGTGATCAAGATTCATACACTGATCCTGAGAAGAGAGCAGAGGGCAGGGTGAAGCCATAGCAGTGTAAATGAACAGTCTGTACTGCCTGACTACATGGCATTTTTGTGGTTTAGTTTAAGAGGTCGCAGTTGAGGTTGTGACTGGCCTTCAGGTTGGCACAGTGTCTCCAGGGCAACCAGACATAATGCTAAATGTTCCCTGCGGATGCTGCCATGGGAAAATATCCTTTCAGCCACGACAGTGTGAATATGCTTTTCTCTTTCCCTTTTCTGCCCAACACAAGAATGTTTTATATGCTGAGAAAACTGATTCTAGGGGAAGAGGACCTGTTTATCAGAATTCTATGTGAGTAAATGCTGGGCCAAAGCAGGCTAACATTTTGGAATAGAAAGTCATCTCTTTAGTGTTGAAGCAGAGACATGGAAATGAAGTTCTTTCCAGAAGAAGAGCGAAACACTGTGGTCTAAAGCCAATGAATATTAGCATTTCCAGTGCAACTGTTTGAAGAACACGTGTGAAGATCTCAAGGTGCTTTAGTGAATCCATAACAACACAGATGTACGTCTGTCCCAGTTCTGTAGATGGCTAATGAGTCGCAGAAGAGACAAATGCTAAGATTGTTGCTTCAAATTTGGCAATGTGGTATTATATAAATTCACCTTGGAGGCTCTCTGTTGCCCTTGAAATAACCTTATTCATCTACACCTGGAAGTTATTCTCCATCCACAAAACCCAGTGGGGCTATTTAAAGCCAATTCACAGGTGTCTGAAATTTTACATATAGAGGTGTGAGGCTATTTAAAACATATGTGCAGGTGTTTACATTGCAAAGTGCAGGAGCAAGTCTGTGCACATCCAATTTGTGTTTCATGTTGAAAGACAGGGCTACCTTAAAGGAAGTCCAGGAACAGGTGGCAAGGTTGGCATATTCCCAAATACATCAGAAAGGAGATAAATCATACGAAAAAGAGATTATTTTCAGTCTTTCTGCAGTATAAATTTAAAATAGGGAAAATGCTGGTTGCTTGTGTGGTTTTTTTGTTTGTTTGTCTCAAATGCTGAGGAAGGTAATTGAAAGCATAAAGGTACATTAGCAAAACTACCTGACTATGGTTGTGTCTGGCATTTGCAGTGTTTCAGTTACTGATTTTTCTACAGGAAAGCGGATTCCCCAAAGCTCTTTTCCTGGCTTGAGGGTTGTACACCAGTGATAGATGAACTTGGGAGGGCTCTAAAAGCAGAATGGAGCCACGAGTGGAGCTGAGCAGGGTTTCCCATCCATGTTGTCATTTTCGTGTGAAGTAGCAGCATGAAGTGCTGCAGGGAATGGAACTCTGAGTCTGACAGCAAATGACAGCGAGATTAGCTTGGGTTTCATGGGAATCAAATTGTGCTAGCTGAGCTAAAAGAGAGGGGAGAGCTGCACTGCTGGCCCCACCAGTTCTCATGTGAGCTGAGCACCAGCAGCTCGGAGAGCTCAGCATGTTGTGAGAGGAGCCCCCCAAAGACTCAAAGTCACCCAGCACCTTCAGTACACAAACCCCTGAAACTCCCCAGAGCCAAGAAGCGCAGTCAGCGTGCAAATGTAAATTTGAAATCTTTTCAGGCCCTGGGAGGTTTGGCTGGGGCATTGTCTGAGCTTTGCCTATGGTTTGGGGTCATTTCCTCTCGTTTTACCCAAGCTACTTTGGCCCATGCTTGGCCTTGGCCTCCACAACGTGAACCTGCAGTGCAGGACTCAGCAGCACGCTTAAGAGGCGACGTTGTGCCTGCTGCTGGTGCACAGATAGCATCTGGATGTGTCAGGGCTCCAAGTACAATGATGGCAGGCATAAACAACTTAAAAAAACAAAATAAACTCTTGCTATCGGAGTCACGATGCGAGTTGTCCGGCACAACATTGGTCTCCGATTTTATATTTAATTTTAGAAGCTGAAACTAAATGTTTTAATTTTATATTATTTTCAACATAATGCTAATTCACTCCAGATGTCCACTCAGAACCAAATGCTGCCATTTTGCATAGAAAGCATGTGCGTCAGTGATTTATTCCAAATAGCTTCTATTTTACTGCATTTCATTTTATTCTCAATGAAGTACTTAACAACATGTTTCTCTTTAAGAATCTTACTTAATCATATGGATATAATTTTTTCAATTTACGTTTTCAGTTCTTTAGTGTGGTGGCCACAGGGTGTTTCTTAACCTAGGAAGATTAAATGCACATGTTGAAAGCTGCTCGTATTTGATTCTGAGGCGCTTTCATTTCGAAGTCCTTCACGTAAGGTACAGAAGTGATTGTGGTTTCCTGCTAGGTTGCAGGACGGAGGTATAACTCTCAGGAAAACCTCTGCAGATACCTTCTAAACGTTGGATAATCATGCATGACAATAACATAATTTCACTTCTTTCAAAACTGTGGTCTGTGGAGAGTGTTTAAGACTTTTTTATTGGGGTTCAGGAAAAAGAAAGAAATTTAATTTTCTTGTCATTTCTGGGCTACGGTTCAACATTTCAATTTAAAACCTATTTCCGTTGAGTTCCATTTCCAGTTTTCCCTCAAAATATTAGCTTAGAAGATGTCTTTTATTCAGCCATTTATTTATTTATATAGCAGCGCATTAAAATAACGCAAGGCAGCTCACTTTGGAACCGTTGTTACTTGAGCCCAGCTCATTGAGCCGTGCTGTGTTCAGGCTGCCCTTGGCCAGGTATGTCAGCAACGTCCTCAGGAGCTGTGTTGTGTGTGCCTGACCTGAACCTGGGGAGCAAATTCATGCAAGATTCTTACCCTCGTTTCCTTTTAAAGAGGCCTTACATGTGAAGTCTGTAGCGAGTTAAGATGCTTCTGCTGTGGCTGTGCAGTGTAAGTGTAGCACGCCAGTCTCCTCGGGTATCAAAGCCTGCTCTTCCTCCCCTCTAAAAATCATTTCACACATGTAACCCAGTTTACTGCTAAGGTTCTAGATGGCAACCTGTGGCTGTGGAATCTACTCTTTGTGGAGTCATGATTTGGAAGGCTGGTTGTTCTCACCTAGAAATGGTGTTCATCTCTATTCATTTACATTTTCCCAGGGCATACGCTTTAATCTTGGCTTTTCACTTCTCGAACTAACCTTGCTGTTATTCTCCAATTGTATAGTTTATTACACTGAATTGTTGACACAGCTGGTAGGGAGCTAAGTGCTGTGGTTTCACACAATAAAATTTTAGACAATGTGTAGCACTTCTTTTTCATACATATCATTTGAAAGCCATATGATTCACCAATATGTGTTATTGTTATCCACCCATGTGGGATGCAATCTATTTTAAATTAGTGAAGTGCCTTGCTAAACTCCCTGTAAACAATAAGACTGTGGGAAAACATTAAGTGCTATTGAGAAAAGAACACTGCCATACTGCCTTTTATCCAAAGGATCCCACAGTGCTATAGAGAATGAAGGGACCTGGCACTGCTGCCATGCCAGCTGCTCTTGTGTGCAGAGCTCATCTTCACAATAGGCTTCAGAAGGCAACTTCACCACCTGAAACTGGAGCAGGGCTTGGTGAGCATCATCACTAGCCATGCTGAGACACTGTCAGCTTGCTGGGAGCAAAGGGCTTTGTATGTATGTTGGCAAAATCTTGATGTAGTACCTCCTCTGGAGTCGTAGGCACAGAATCCAGCATGCTGGCCTCACAGGTTGGTGTGTATCAGGCCAAGGCCTTGCTTGGCTGATTCAGTTAGCTGTAGCCAGAAATTTCCTCTTGCAGATCTGTTCTCTCCCACAAGACCCTCCTGTCTTTGGTCTGCTGAGGAGAGGAGTTGCTTTGTGAGCTGTGATGATGTAACTGTTACTGTAAATATCTTTACGATTGTAAAATATCTATTGGTCATGAAAATGATATGAGATGGGTTTCCCTGCATTTAAAAAAAAAGTAATAATAAAAATAGTTGAGGAGGATCTATCCCAGCTGAGAACAGGACAGCAGCAGGTGAGGGTGATGCTTACTGATACTGGTTTACACCATACTGGCTGCAGGCTGGGCTTGATGCAGGCTGGTCTTCAATCTCACTGTGTTGGGGGACAACAGAGCACAGATCTAATGAAAGACATTTCTTGTGGTGCACAGGAAACTGTTTATAGGCACACTGTTAGCACATTACAAAGGCAAACTGGATAATGTGTAGATTTCTGCTTTTACTGGTTCATTAAAGGAGAAAAAATGTGAAAAAAAAGAGGGAAATTTTTCATTTCAGTCTTCCATATAAGCATTTATTAGTGAATACACTCAGAGTACTTCAATTAAAGTTGATTCTAGTTTCTAATGCCAAAATAGCGGCGTAAGATTGTTTGCCTAATTCCTGAGAGCATGCATTGTTTTTTGCAAGCATTTTTAATTTATGTACTGCTCCCGCCTCTCATCAGGTCTGCCGTTGGGCTCAATGTAAAGCAGGGTGGGCAGCTCGTCTGCCATCCCTTTGCAGATCTCCCAAGGAATTGGGAGTGAGGAGTGCCCCCACCCCGGGCACAGAGGGGCTGATGAACTCTGCAGCAGGCGAAGCAGTGCTGCACTGAGAGAGCGCTCAGCACGTTGCTCGGCCAGCTCACAGAAGCAGGGTGTGTAATTCTTAATAACTGGGATAAAAACCCTCGGTGACATCCTTCAGAATATGAATGCCATGCCTTTTCTTGTTTCTTTCATTCCTTTCCCCCTCTTTGCACGCCCCCCATTTTCCTTTTCATCTTTTCTCCTTTCAATTCCATTAAGCTTCATTGTATAATAATGTATCACAGTGGACTTTTTTCAATTATGTTTTTGACTTTTTTTTCCTGCTCGTTACTATAAAACTCCAGATGTTTTGAGACTTCATGGTTCTCTGGATATTTTTTCCTTTATTTTAATCTTCTTTTGTAACATGCCACACATGTGGTGCTTTAGCCTTTTAAGATGCTATGCTATGCTAATCAGCTATAAGTTCGGGGAGTGTTTTATTCTTTTTGTTATGACTTTTTTTCCTTCTTGCCGTTGTCCTCTGCTCTTTTTTCTCTTTAATTGCAGCTGGTGAGTTCACATAAACAATGCTGGATTCTTTATCAGTCCTTGTGCTGCATTCAGTGTTTCAAGCAAGTCATCTCTTTACTCCAATCCAGTCATCTCTGTTCTATCCCATATGTCAATGAAAACTGTTCTGCAGAGAGCTGTCTGCAGTGGTAACTCACTGGGCAAGAGCATAAGACAAGGCTTCATTAGTTTTTCAGCTGGAATGGGTGTAAATAGGTGCAAACTGGAATTGAAATGTTTCACAGTTAGGTGAGACAGTGACTTACCAATACAGAGGAACGGAGTTTGAGGGTTTGTGTAGGAAGCTCTCTCGTTTGTTTAAACATCTCAAAGAACTGGAGAGAACTAGCATGTTTCTTTTCTTTATGGTTCCTTGCTGACACAGCTGAAGAAGGATTTTAATTGATTTTGTTCAATCTTAATTTTGTCTCAGTAACAAGCAGATCTGGCTTCAGATATCGGAGCGGCGAATCTTGGATTGCATGTTGTTCTTTAATTTCAAATAAGTTGCAAGCTATTCCAAAAATCCCAGTACATAATAGTTGCCCAATTACACAGGAAGAAATAAAGGGACCGGCATGTAGATTTTGGAAGAGGGGTCGTCTTTGCTTATTACATGACCGTATGAATTTTGCATTCTGTTTTTTAAACCGTTGCTCCATGCAATGTTATTTTTGCCTGCAAGCCATAATACTGCATTCAGTTCCAACTGTAATGAGGTTTCAGAAAATTGTTTAGTTTCCAAATGACATATTTAGCAAAACCTTATGGCAAAACTTGTGGCTGTCATGCTTCTGATAGTAAGAGATCCCCAACTTTGCTGGTTTGTTCTCATGTGTTGCAGCAAGTAAATGCAAGTACTCCTGTTTCGACAAATGTTTATCCTTCTGCTTGATTAAAGAAGGATGACAAGAAAGAATTTCAAGACTAGCAACAGGGTGTTAATGATAGTGGAAATGATAGGATGCTTTGATAGTTTCCTAGGTATTCTGGCTTTTTCAGGGTCTGTTAGCTCACTGCAATGCTAACTGCAGTGCCTGACCTATGGGTACAAGAAGAAATCTAGGAAGATTGCAGTGCCCTGAACAGCATTCCTGCCTTTCCTGGCATGGTAACTTACAATTACACGAGGAAGGCTTTTGAGAGCCAAAACATGTAGCACTGCTCTGGGACAGGCTAAGACTCGGTCATTGCTAATGAGCATAGCAGCAACCTTGGGAGAGGACGGGCAAAACTTGCATCTAATGCCAGAGTTACTCAGGAGCACAGATAAATTCAGCTTACAAAACAAAACCCAGAACTTCCATCTGCACAGCCTCTGTGCTTAGGGGAGAGGGGCAGGCAGCTCCAGAACAGAGCATGTCCCGTCCCACTGGGTGGCCTCAGCCTGCTGGCCCTAGCTGGCTGGCTGTGTGGCTCCCTGGGATGCAGGGAGCTGACCAGGGCTCATTGCATCTCAGGTGGTGACATGGAGAGCAGAGGAACCCTGTCCCAGGGGATGCTTGCAGGTAGGATTTGGCAGTCAGGGAAGTTTGCTGGTCTGTGGAAGTTACCTCACGTGTGGAATCAGCTCTGTTTGCTGTTGGAAGACTGCTGGCTGAAGTGCATCTGTTGTTTTGCCCTCTGAGGGCCAGTCCGTATTCCTCATGCATCTATAAGTCCTGGTGCTGGGGGAGGATGAGGAATGCAGACTTAGGTCCTTAAATAATGCATTACATTGAAAGAAATGAGAGGTGGCCCAAATTCTTGCTTAATTCAGTGATGTATGCTGATCAAACGCCTCTTCCAGGGTTTTCAGTATACTAGTATTTCCCAGTTTCACATTAATTAGGAAATATGCAACCAGTCTAAGAGCAGATAGGTAGATGAAAGAACAGCCTGTGTAGGATGTCAGTGTCACATGATTAGTTGTAATTGCCTTTAAAAGCCAACAACAGGAAAGATGCACTGCGTTTGTAACAGGGCTGAGAACCTTGGAATTTTTCTTCTCGCTATGAAACCTTTCACCTTTTCTTGTCCTTCATGCCAGCAATTGTACAGTACTGTGGCTGAAGTCCAAACTGCTTGTTTATAATATAATTAATGGAATGAGTACCTATCAAATGCAGTATCATGGGGAAGTGTCACTTAACATAAATTGTTCAGACTTCCAAGAAAACCACCACAGAAATTGGAAGGTCCTATTGCTCCCTTACAGCATCTTCCATGGTCATTAGTGCAGAGTGAGAAAAGCAGCACCTACCAGTTGAAATCTGTAAAGGGGCAGCCTGCACTGGGATTCCTTGGGAGCTCAGTCCTATGGGTTACTCTTTATCACACAGATAGTTCTGTTCAGTTTAATAGAATTCCTTGCATGAGTCATGTTGCTTAGGAGCAAGCATTTCCTTTACATTGTGTAGCTACTATAGAGAAAGAAAAATTAATCGGGTGTTTGCTAGAAAAAGCAAATCTCCAAATCAGGTATTTTGATTCTGGTGTTGGATGGATGGACTTGAGTACTTAAATTACTGACGTTTGTAACAGATTGGAGCCTCGTGTGCCTCCTGCATGTTACCAATATTAGACTCAGTGTGCTTTAAAACATTGGTGCTATTTAAAGAGTGGTGTGACTCTTTCCTCCCCTCCAGAAGGACACACAGCCTCACAAGATCCTTTTTCTCATAGCGTGTTTTCCAATAAAATTTTCCCAATTTTGTAATCAGCTGGGAAGAAAGAACATTTCACAATGTTCGTAAGGCCTGTAGATGTTTTGACCAGACATAAGATTTCCTATTGATAGTATTAAATGCTTTGGAATGAAATGTTTTGGGTTTTCCATCTGTAGGCTGTCTGAGATGTCAGCAGCCAATATGACCTGCTCTTTCCCTTTTAGGTCTATAAATAAAAGGCAGCTTGTTTAACTGATCTTGCAGCACAGAGCAGAGGTGTATATTAATGAGCTTTCTCTAATGGCACACTGGACCTATTTAGCACTACAACTGTGAAGGCTTCTCTTTTTCAGTCATAACTCATTTCCTAAGAAAATGTCAGCTATTGCTTCACCTTATGGTCTGAGCTATTTAGTTTGTAGTTTATTTCTTCTGATCTGCACCACTGACAGATATTCTAGACACAACTGTGATTAAATATGCTTATGGAAATGGTAAACATTTGATAATATAAGCCCTCATGGGGATAAGCTGTTATTTCTGCATGGCAGCATTCTCAGGTGCATTCAAATCATGATGTGGAAGCAAAGGAAAGAAAAAAACCATTTCAAGCAATTACAGTTATTAGATTAAATTGTTTTGTTTGGAAAATTGTGATGTGTTTAGATCACTATGAGATAATTCAGTGTTCTCATAAATATGCCTCTGAAATGCTTGATACTCCAGCAGTTATATTCCAGTGAGACTGTAGTATAGAATAAAGATAACATACGTATTTCCATCTGGTATAGAGCTAATTTAGTCCTGTACATTTCTACAGCACTTTTTTTCCTTGTAGAAGCCTGATTCTAAAATCACATTAGCAATAAAACCCAGTGAGTACATCATGCTATTTACTGCAATGATGTGGCGTTGTTTTGTGTCTGCATTCGGATGTGCGTAGCAGAGTCTGAAGTACACAATAAAGACAAAAGCACTAATGGCAATGTAATTATTTTTTAAGAGATGAACTTGTTTAAGAGCTGTGTGACTTTTACAGGCTTTGAGGATCATGCAGTGGTTGTTACTGTTATCGCAGGCATCGAGCATCAACAAAATGTTTAAAACTGTAGGATTAAGCAGTGACAGATTGGGGCCAGATGTCTGGGAGATTCTGTCAGTAGCCTTCTCAGTTGGTCAGATAGCTCTCACCGTCCTGAAGCCCTTTGGAAACTGAACGTTTGTTCTTTGTAGTTGGAATTTAGACATGTCAGGGACTGATGGCTCTTCCTGGTGGTTGTTTGAGAAGGAGGAAGAGCAGCTCATTTCTCTGGGAGTAGTTTTGTTTGACTTACACGTATGGGCACATGTGCTTCACATGGTAGGAGTAGGTAGCAAGGTTACAAGAGCCAGAGAACAGCAGTGAAGCCCAGCAATTGCCTCACAAAGTCACCCTAACGCAGTTCATGCAGCAACCTATTGAAGTTACCACGTCCTTGTAGAACTGTAGGGACAACCACACTTCCAGTTTGAGGAAGCTGGGTCCCAGCAGTGCTGCCCTCACACGTGGCATTGTAGGGAAAAGCTGCAGGGGATCCAGTTACCAGATCCATCAAGACAGAGTTGAAATAGGGGGTTTCCTGGAATCCTTCAAAGAAGTGAGGACTTTTCTGCAGCTCTGAATGAATTCTCTCAGCCCCATGCCTGTCAACAATTTGTACCAACTCCTTTCCTCTCTCCCTCTCAGGCTTTTCACCTTTGTGTATCTGCCCTTCTCATCTCATGCCAGCAAGGCTCACATGCCCATGCCTTTTCTGCTGGTTTTCTTCATATTTAGCCACCCTGCTTGTAGCAGCCCTACCTCCTCAAACCTGTGAGCTGTAGTCGCATCACTCTTGCCAATGTTTTCCTCTCACCTCATGTGGTTAGACTGAATTTGACACAGCGTTGTGACTAACCCCACTGCAAGTTATCCAGCATAATCAAGCTGGATAATACAATTAGTAAAAATTAGAAAATAATATAATTAAGAAAAGCCACTGAAGTCCAGGCGCATGTATGAGTGGTGGTGCTAATACATAATCTTTGGATTCTGTGTTAGCACCAAAAAAAAGGCTGCTGACCACAGTAAAAGTGTTGCTGTAGCTCTGAGCATTTATGGTAGCCTGTTCCTTCTCTTCCTTAAGTCCCGATCTAGCAAACTCTTAAGCATGTGTGCTCTCATGTGTTTCAAATTAAGCTTGTGTTTAGATGTTTTAGGACATTTGCCATTGGAATTTTTGCTACTGACATCAATGGGGATGAAGCTGGACCCCTAATTAGTTTGGACTATTCTACATACTTTCCTACTTTGCGTTAGGCTGTAGATATAAAGCTGAAGACTGATAATCCCCTAGCTAAACATACGGAGCTTCGTGACTGAATAGCTGAGAAATGCCTTCTGTGTGCTACCTGCTCTCTCCAGGCTTGAGATAGCATGGGGACAAGAAGGAACAGGTAGTAGAGTGTCACTGGAGGGATTCTGGTGCCAGCAGTCTATAGAGTCTGCCAAGGAGCGTTAACAAGGAGTGTTGTCATATAATGTGTTTTTTGAGGCTTGTCTGTCAGAACCTGTGAGCTCTTGAGAGTGAGAAGCATGGCCAAAGGGCTCACAATAGCGTTAGGAGTGTCTGCTCAGGTAGGGGATGAGGAATTGCATATGCAAGTAAGTGAGCATGAACAGCTGAAGGGCAAGGCTTGCTGCCAGACTAACTTGGTAGACTCCAGGTCTGATCTCTGGCTGCCTTGTAGTCAGCTGTCAGTAAGAAAGACTGAGCAGAGCTGGTCTACTGAACCGAAAGTGAAAGGGATTTATGTTCTAAGGGGATGATACAACTGTATGGACACAACACTGATGAGAGAATTGTGAAGAAAGGTAGTGATAAGAAAAGAAAGGGATCTGGTTCACAAAGAGGAACAGGTCTTCATCACCTCAGAGCACTGAATCCATTTGCCAGAGGTTGTCTTTATAGAACGTCATGTGGGAAGTATGGACTTGCTGAACTGCTTATTTTTCCAAGACTTCAGCGTATTTGCACATTTCAGTGCATCATTCTGAGTCCTTTGCCAGATTTTTAGTGATGACTAGAAAGAAAGTTTGTTTTAAGTTTTGGTGGCTTGAACACTTCCAAAATTTGCCCCCCTCCCTCTCCAACTTGTTCTGAGGGGAGCTGTGATTGGGCTTCTGGAGCCCTAGGCTGTAGGTCTCTGGGTAGCTCCAGAGCTTTCATCGTGGTGGTGGGGAAAAATGAAAGTACTTACATATCAGACAATTGTCTGCACACATAGACCTAAATATGCCATTTGGACATTCTGCATGTGCCCAGAGCAGAAAAAATATTTAGGATGGTGAAAACCATAGTATGTAAGTGACTGAGAAAGGCAAAAGTTTGCATGGTCTCTGGAAACCCCCTGTGGGGGTGTCTGTTTGCTGGGGTGCCTTGATGTGTTTTATCTCCTGTATGCAGAGTTGATCTCTGTCCAAAGGCAGAACACAGTCTGTAGAATGGAGCACTGGCTGGAGAATGCAAGTCGCCTTGTTCAGATGCTTAAGGCGTACCCAGAACTGAGCAGGAAGTGAGGGACCTTTCTCTACCAGCAGTCAAAACTGCCCTTCTTGGGTACCAGGAGACCAGGTGCCTCCAGGTTATGGTATCTCCATCTGCTCTCACTTCACACCCCTCTGCCTGCAATACTGGATGCAAAAACTGAGTCAGAAGTTCACACACACCAAAATGTATGAGAGATGTGTGTATAACAAATAGAATGTGATGGATGGGCAAGAGTACAATTCCTGTGGTACCATCCAAAGAACCACAGGTTGTGACTGTACTGAACAAAATCCTGACTCAGCAGGAGGAGGTGACAAAGCACTTCTATTTATTTTGTGGTCGTGAGCAAGAGTCATATAAAAAACATGACTTCCAGAAATTGTTGTTCTATCTGTAAAGATTGTTCTTGGTACTAATACGAAGATGCACCAAGTTGTTGTTTCTCAAGTACACTCTTTGAGGTCCCGAATTACAGTCAAATCAGGCTCCTATCTGTATAGACACAAGAAAATCTGCGATGAAGCTGCGATGCAGAGTGGGCAGAGTGCAAACACGCCACCACATGTGAGTATGTGTGCATGGAGGTGTTTGTGAGCATGTGTAAACATCTGAGTGCACCTTCCGGGTTTGCTGGTGCATGAATGTGCAAATACGTGTATTTGTGCTCACCTGAGTTCATTCTCAAAGCCCATCCTAGGTAGTACCTCCCTGCGGACGAATAGGCACCTGTAACACTGGAAATTAGCAGCCATCCATGTAGCCATGTAGAGCACTCTTTCCTTGGCCTGTTAGTTTGAAATTTTATTTATTTATTTATTCCAATTTAATTTGAAACAGCTACTCTCGTTATGAATGCTGTGCAGCATTTTATTGCTAAGTTCCTTAATGAAACGGGTGCTTAAGATCTCAGAATTGCTCAGGTTACTGGCTGTATAAATGCCGAGAACAGATCTGAATGATAGAGCCAGTAAACAAAAGGGTGCAGAATGACAGCAGAGTTCCTTTGGATTGATCTTCAAATGGATCAGGTCTTGTAATAGTCTGTGCTCATGCTCTTCAGGGTATCCCATTTCAGACATCTGAAACCAGGTTTACCCACTGCAAACAGCTCCTCCTGCTCTCTCTGTAGCAGCTAATTGTTATTGCCCACAGTGGTTCCTGTGCTAATTAGCAACTGAGAGAGCTCGTCAGAACACTTGTTCTTTCTTTAAGGTTTCCATACTGGCTCCATGTCTTCAAGCGTTCAGTACTTCAGAAGAACGTGTGGGATATTTATAACCCATGTATTATTGCTGAGCTACACACCGTGTCTTCAGTGACAGATTAAATGAGCAGCGCAAAATGTTGTGTTTCATCCATAAATTTCAACAGATGTTTGAATGTTGGTTGATTTATTACATGTCCAGCTTGGATCTTACACTGTTCTCATTGTGGCTGCACATGGTTTATTTAATACTGTTTTACAGCCATTTTTTATGACTTTTTTTTTTCAGTTCGAAGGGTGCAACAAGGCATTTTCTAGGCTTGAGAACCTTAAGATTCACCTCCGTAGTCATACTGGGGAGAAGCCGTACCTGTGTCAGCATCCAGGCTGCCAGAAAGCCTTCAGCAACTCCAGTGACCGGGCAAAGCATCAGCGAACGCACCTGGACACTGTAAGCATGATTTCAGGATGGGAGTCGCACTGTTTTCCAGTGGTCTTTGTACACGGTCTGCTCTGTGGATAGGGGCTCTTATTCTACCTTTCCATGATGGGTGCCTCAGAACGCTCAGCTATAAGCAACTGCACTTTTGTTTTTAATTGAATGTGCTTTGAGAAATGAAAAGTGTTGTAATCACGAAAGGACAAATTCAGCTGTGTTACTCATGCTGAGAAATAATGTACTCAGAAATAAGTCACTCAGCAAACCTCCATTGTTCTTGTTCCAGTAAGAGAAGGAGCCTGTAGGATAAGGTATAGTATGAGTGAAAGCTGAGTCATTGCTGCTGTACTAAATGATGCTGTTGTCTTGCTTCCTATCCTCTATTGCTTCAAAAAGTCTCTTCTGAATGAGTGCAAAAGCAGCTCAGACATCTCAACAGAAGGCATGCCTTCCTGTTTTGGATGTAATTTTCTGAAGGTAAAGATACATCTGTGATATTTGTGAAGAAGCCACCACCAGATTTAGGTGTAAGAAACAAATTCACATTTACATACAGTTGCTAGACTCTGGCTGAGCTCCACAAGTCTTCTCACTTGTCCATGGCGAAGCTGGGAGCCTGTCTAGTGTGATAGGCTCTGAGAAAATGAAATCACTGGAGAATGGGGAAAGAAAGCAAGTAGGCAACTTTGTAGAAAAGTTCAGTGCTCAGCGTAAAGCTTTTAAAGAACAACAGCCAGAGTTGTTCCTTTGTTTTGTTTTGTTTTTTCAAAGAAGTGAATATATGGTTTAACGTTTGGCCAAGTGTTTATGGGGCAGAACTTTTGAGTTTAATTGATATTTACTTTTTAAGCAGTTACACATTTCAGACAGTGCAGCATTAAGGAATGTCTAATGTACATTATGCCTTGCAAAAACAAACAAGTAAGAGAAGCAAGTCAGTCACATTTTCCAAACTAAAGCACACTTACAATAACAATGTTTTATTTATTTGAAAGTCAAACTGAGATATTTGAATTTGTAATTAGTTCTAAAATGCGTCGCTTTTGAAATTGGATATACTAAATTGTGGGTGCACAGTTTTGAAATCTAACTGCTTAAATCTAACGGGTATATTTGTGCCACAGATGGAATGCCGTTTATTAGCTTTGAAAGATAAATAATGAGTTAACAAAATAAGCTGAAATTTGTGTATCTGTGGATTATTGAAGACAAATCTCTTAACTTTCTATTTTCTTTTCTTCTTTCTTTATCTCTGTCTTAATTATCTGAAAAGCTCATAAATCAGCAAAAAGGTACAGTAGTCATTTTCTCCTAACTTTCTTAAATGCCTGAAAATATTATCCGCTTTATTCTGTTGCAGGTTCTTTAAAACTGTGCCTGTGGCCTGACACCATGCCAGCTTCTGTCCGCCTCTTTGCGTTCATTTTAAAATCCTGTGGTTTATGTTATGTGAATGTGAAAAGTGACGAAGCTACAGCATGGTGCTGTTGTAAAAACTGCGTGTTGCCTTAGCTCGGTGGACAAAATAGTTGTCTGTAACATCAAGGGAAATTGCCAAAGTAAATAATAGTCAGATTCTCATCTAGTTCCCGTATCGCTAACTCAAATTATTTTATCAGTGCTTCGGGTGATACCAGTGGTTTGGAAACACTCTGCTATTTGTTCAGCTAAGGGGTATGTTAAAATTTTCCTTAGTTTTTCCTCAGATGTCAGTACTGTGTGTGCTCTGGATACACTCGCTAAATCTGCTTTGCCCTGTGTCTTTCTGGGTAGGTGCTGTTAGTCCATAAGGCCATGAATTGGTGAATGATTCTATTATTCCTTCAGAAATTTCCTGCTGGCTGGAAAGAGCAGCAGTACTTATCCTCTTGAGGTACTTACAAAGAAAAGGGGTTTATGTAGGTTGCTCACTCCTTATTGAGTGCATTTGGAATTGGTTTTAAAACTTCTTAATGTAGGTCAGTCCATCATTTATCTTCTCCAGAAGGAGAATCTGTAAATAATTTCAGAGATTCACTGGCGTATACTAGTTTGATTGAATCTCTACTAAATCATCTGGAAGTAGATCTTTCTCCTAGGCGGGAGCAGAACAAAGGGAACATATCTGTTCTTGTGGTAAAAAGGGCATGTCATCACTCCTCCAGGAGTACAGCAGCTAGCTTCAAGGACCTCACAGTCACTCCTTTCCAAACTGTTGTTTGGTTGCTTTTTTTTCCCCCCTGCATTTGTGCATCCTCTTTCTGAAGCCAAGGGAAAAGGAATGCAGTGCTGAGTTCATGACAAGCCAGTTCTATAGCTTTGAGAAGGCACCAGACGACTTGCTGGTGCATGTGAGAAGGCCGAGCTCATGCTGGCAGATGAGGCGAAGAAACGTGCAGCTCCACTTGAAAACTTTGTGAGCTTTGACATTCAGCACTAGTTTGCTCTCGCTTAATGGTTACTTAATAACGAGCAGTGGAGCCCCTTTGTTCAACTTGGCAATTGCACTGTCACCTGGGGGCCACAGTGTAGTGCAGAGAGAAGCGTTTGGTTGATTGGGAGTATGCACAACTTGGTGAGGCTTTCAGGGGCTGGGACTCTGGAATCAGCAGTTCACTTGGAGTGTCCTTTCTTTATTTTCACATAGGAAGAGCTGACTGGAACTGCTTGTCCAGGCTCTGCTGGCTTTCCCAGGAAAGTGCTTGTACTGGGCCACGTTTTGACAAGCTTTGAAGCATGCCAAAATCAGCTGGAAAGGTCTTCCCAACAGAGTTAACAATAGTGGATTCTTCTGCGTTGATTTGCTGAGATGTTAAAGTTCATTGCAGGTTGTTTGGTTAGGAGTTATAAAAAGAAAGACGTTGTTCAAAACAGGAAAAGGGCACGAAGGAAACCAAATGCGTGCTATTGCACAAGCTTTACTCTGCTGCATATGGAACATAGTTGTAAAAACTGCATAAATCAGAACTAGAAACCAGAATTACATTTATAATTATACTGGTTGTTCTCATCATCAAGTCTACTGTAAAGACTTGAAAACTTAATGCTCTAAGAGCCCATCCAATTACATCTCATTAGCATTTAACTCAGCTCAGTAATCAACATCCAATGTGCCAGATTAGAGATGTGTCAAGTGCTCTCAGCACTTGCATGGAGTGCAAAATCAGAGCTATTAATGCTGTTCTTCTGTTTGCACCATGTCAGACTTACGTACATAGAGGAGTTTGCAAATCTGGAAACGTCAAGCAGAGCAAGCAGCTCGGGCTTTACGCTGTGTTGCACAAACCAGCTGTCCTTCAGCGCTCTGTGTGCCAACTGAAGAGATGCAGAGGAATGTGAAATCTCTTCTCTTTCCTCACTCTTACAGAAACCGTATGCCTGTCAGATTCCTGGCTGCTCCAAACGCTACACCGACCCCAGCTCTCTGCGCAAGCATGTGAAAGCTCATTCAGCCAAAGAACAGCAGGTGCGTAAGAAGGTAAGACCCAGTAGGCAAACGGTGGCGCATCTCCAGACCTCCGCACTGTGGTTGTTTTCAGTTTACCTTTAGTTTATGTTTTTTCAAATCAGGGTTCTTCTGCAATATCTCTAGGAAAAAATTTAAGCTGAACTAATTTTCCTCTGGATTTTAATCACTCTTGCTAACCTGTTCACTTTATAGTTTTGCTCTTCAAACATCACCATTTTTTCAACTTCAGTTTGCTCAATACTTTATGGTCAAGCATTTTTTCCTGGTTGATCTTTCACATACAAATCCAAATTCTGCTGTCATTCGTGTAAAATATTCACACATGGAGTCTGTGCAATTAGCTAATAAATACATGCTAGCAAATCATCCCAAATGGGTGGATGGTTGGACTGGATGATCCTGTAGGTCTTTTCCAACCTTGGTGTTTCTGTGATTCTGTGATTCTTTGTGAAACCAGGCCAGGATACTATGAAAATGTCAGAATAAGAGTGCTTGCATTCATCAGAATGAATCCGTGACTTTTTTGACCTCATCTGTGTTTTAAATGCATTTATAAATCATTCCTAACCCAAACTGCTAGTTATGTTCTCACTAATACTAGATTCAAATAAGTATTTTGGTTTCTATGGGCGTAATCCCAAATTCATTATCATATGAGGAGGCTTATGGACACCATCCCAGAATCACAGAATGGCCTGTGTTGGAAGGGACCTCAAGCATCATGAATCTCCAACCCGTCTGACACAGGCAGGGCCACCACCATCCTGATTTAACACTAGACCAGGCTGCCCAGGGCCCCATCCAACCTGGCCTTGAACACCTTTAGGGTTGAGGCATCAAGAGACTTGCTTGTTCCACGTTTGTACGTGTGGTTTCCAAAAAGATGATTGGGACCCCACAGAGCTGGTGTGTGTCAGAACAGACCAAGTACAATTACTTCCAATAAGCGGTGTTGATACCTTACCACTGCCAAGAGCTTCACAGATGAAACTGCCAGGCATGTTTAAAGGATGGAGAGCATAGCAGAAATGATAGCGTGGTAAGACAGAGCTAGGGAGCTAGCAGTTTGGAGAACATGTCTAAGGTAAAACCCACAAGCTTGAAAGAGCGAAGGAAGGAACATGTGGAGAGAAGAAGCAGTAGCAGAACACAGGTGATTGTAACTTCAGAATTAGGGATGAGCCATGGAGGAGTTAGATGGATGTCGAAAGGCCTACTTTGCCTGCCTGCCTTTCCTGCCTACTGATGTCCTTGCATCAGCCACGTCTTATCTTGCACTCCTCCTCTCCCAATGCTTCTCAGCATGAATTGTATCCCCTGTCAGTTTTCACTTGGTCAGTTCCACCAATCTGAATGTTTTTCCCCATTACTAGGGCAGCTGTCCACCCCAACTCTGCTCTCTACCAGCTGCATGCACCTTGGGTAATGGTGTCTAGAACATCTAGCAGCATCCAGAGTTGTGCACCCTGTTTCAGACAGCCAAGAAACATTCACAACATGACAAATTTTATTCCTGGAAGGAGGACTCTTCAGGCCTAGCAGCCATTCAGGTCCCCACAACCAGGACTGTTGTCTATGAAGAGAATTATTTCCCAAGATGGATGTCATTTGTTTAGCTCTGAGTACGGGGCTGAATACATTAATTTGTTATGTCTCCTTAGTTATATCCCATTGCCTGCTGAGGCCACTTTTCTAGTTCTGTAGAGGAAGGTGGGGAATCCAAACTTTGCATTAAGGGACAGAACGTACTTTTGGTTAAGCAGCAAGAGGCCTTGAGCATAGAATGAAGAGATGGCAAATGTGGCTGCACACAAACTACAAACTCCAGCTACCAAGACATCAAATATGTAGGGTTTTGTATCTCTAATCTCCCAGCTTGAGGAGTTTTCCTGCATGTGTCAATATACCCTCCCATGGCTTTACAATTATATCTTAAAATAATGTCAACTGCTTCCTTCCCACACCTTATTTGGTAGATCAGACCTAAATCTGCACTTCTCCGGTGGTTAGAAATCATATTCCTGTCTCATTTGCCCATGCTAATTCTAGGAATATTTGATCCTGTGCCTTTTTTTCTTCAATATAAAAGGTATCTCGGAAAAGCAGTAGATTTGAAGAGTATTTTGATCGGGCTCTCTTAAAAGGGACCAAGGTAAATCTGATTCCTAAAGAAATAATAAGCAAAACAAATATTTTGCTTAAGGATATAATAAGATAAAAAGAGGCAGCCTTTTCAACTAGTTAAATCTCAGTGTTATTCAGTCAGTGGAGTTTATTTTGGATTCCAGATTTAGGAAGAAATGGGAATAGTCCCTTGCTGTTTTCTGTTACAATTCTGCAAAGGCAGTAGTCTGTTATTATCTGCTTCCTGGAAGTTCTGTGTGGAAATGACTTAGCTAAGGAAAAAATTAACAGGCTGCTCTGACTGCATGTCTCAGCTGATACGTGCTACCAAAAGGTGCCATCTCTCATAGAAAAGAGAATGCCCTGAGCTCAGATTTTCTTCAAAGGAGTCCTGAATATTTCGTTTGTAGCTTAGATGACTGCAGTGGTAATATTTGGTTGTTCTGAACAGCTTTACAAGTACAAAATATGAGGAAGTTAACCGTTAATTTAGTAGTAGTCTAAGTTTAATTGGCTACAGACGCATTTTGTGATCCAAATGTTAGATACTTATGTTGATCAAACAAATAGCTATATAGTAGAATTCTAAATAGGTTTGCCTGGACCTTTTCTTTAGAATAAGCAAACCCATGGGAGACTGGTATGCAGAACTGTAAATGTAGAGCCAATAACTATTTATTAATGGCTATAGAATATGATGGCTGCTTGTGTAATGTGAGCACTATATTATGACAAAAGCTTGGCAACATCAGCATGTTTGAAAGAGAATTAGAAATGCTTTTCTTTCTTAATTCTCCTCTCCTGCTGTTTTTAATATGATCGACATTGTGGTTTTCGAGAGTTTGCTTCACACACTTTTGCCAGAGCTTTAATTTTCATGGAGAACAGCTGACATATCGGTGATACCTCTTACACGTTACTGACAGCACATTATTCTGCCAGATCTAATCTGATAAGCACAAGCGCTTTTCTTTCTCTATCGAATGTCTTTCCAAGTGTCACAGTTGCAGCGTCATGCAATCCTTTTGCACAGAACCCAAGGAACTACAGACAGCCTGAAAACGTGCGGTTAAACTTCCAAGGAAGGCTTGAAGAAACACAGGGTACAAAAAACCGTTGTTGATTTTTAGATTAGCGCACTCAGCTTGTTTACTGAAGAAAACCAAAGTGATCTCTAATTAGAAATGTGAACTGATGGATACATCCATAATTGCACCAGGTTACGAAGAATGACACTGTGTTCCTTTCTTCTGTACGTAATCTCTAAGCAAAGAGACATATGAATTTAATTGGAATTCATTTGATTTACTTTGAAATAAAATGTTTGTTTTATCCTCCTCTTGTAGCTAAATTCATGTACTGATATCGAACAGGATGTACTCAGTGAGTGCTTAGCTATACAACAGCTCCACACATCTTCACAACACATTTTGGATGGGAAGTGTGGTAGATCTGTAGGTCATCATGACTTAATCACAGGTAAGAATATTTTGAATAAGTATGATGCTAAATGTCATATAATACAGAGAGTTTAAACCACTAAAGTTTCTGGGTACGATTTGCCAGAACGGAAGATGAAAGGAAAAAAAAAAAGAGAATAAAATGAAATAATTTAGTGAGTTCTTTGCTAAGGCTGGGTTTTTTCTTTTTTTTTTTTCTAAGAGCTAGTCAGGCAAAGAGCTCTGGTCAAATCTGATGTGAGGAGGGCAGCAGCACCACTGCAATTCAGGCTCTAGCCATTTCTTCTTTAAAGCTTGCTTTGGCTTCAGCAGATGCAGGTGCATAAGCTTTGCTAAAGCCAAATAAATATTCTAGCAAAGATAAAGGCAGCAGTTAAGGTTTTCCATTCAGTGTCTGTGCTCTTCAAGAGCCACAGAAAAGTTGATGAGACTGTGCAGTATCATGCATGGTGTGCTTATAGCAAACAATGTGGTGGCATACAAATGGAGCAAATGCTTGAATTTAAAATGTGAGATGTTTTGATTATATTTTCTGAAAAGGCCCCCATATTACTTCCACTGATTCTGTTGATCAGAGCAGAGAGCTTTTCATGCTCAAATCTCTCCTTGTCCATGCAACTGTTGACCTCTTTTCCTAGTTCTTATATTTCTTTTACCCTTGACTCCAGCAACACTTAAGTATCAGTGAGCTGCAAAGCCAACATATTCCTTTGAAAGGTACTTTCCTTGATTCATTTTTTCGCACATGCAAATTTCAGATGATGGTCAGTGAGAAGGATAGGCACAGAGATCTTACTTTGTCTGATTTGGTGGGACACTCTGAAACTTCTCCAACTCTGTAATAGCCATTTGTGGATGAAGGTAACCAGTAGTGTACCTGATTTCCAGGTCAGTCCAATCATAAGATTTTTAAACTGTTATTGTAGCATTTTCTTGCCATTCTCTGTCATGTTGCAGACACATCCCGTTACATTCGGATCTGTTTTGACTGGCAGATGTGTATGGGATGAATTTACTGCAGTGTTTGAATGGTTTGAAGAGAATTTCCAGGAAAAAAAGAAAGCAGCAGATACTGACTTTTAATTCTGTAACTGCTTAAGTAGAAATGCATAGTAAAGCCAGGTTTGGACAGACCGATTTCATAATTAGTTAATGATTTTCAGTTAGCATTGTGTATTCCTGTGTGTTCCATGATATGTCTAAGCATGTAGGATAGTTTGCAGTCTTTTTGAAAGCAATGCTTTCTAACTTTGTCAATATTAGAGAACATTTAATGTTATGCAAATCAAAAAAGTCATAAAATGTTTTTAGCTTAGAGCTAAGAATCTGATGCATCTTGATGTAGGGTGCATTTATCCTATTTCAGATCCACTGTGGAGCGAAGGCTTGCCTAAGTAATGTTAATAAATATGTTTTAATTGATTCACCGACTTAGTACAAGCTTTCCAGACAAACCTCACCTTGTTCCTGCTGAGATTTAAAGAAAACCAGTGGTAAGCTGGCATTAGAAAATAAGAACGCCAGGTGCTAGTTCCCCTGCACCAGGGAACGACCTGGAGGTCTTTATTAATGTGTTTTGTGTTGTAAGAGCAACGTGCTGCAAAAAAATAATTTACTACAATTATTTAGGCAAGCTTTTCTCTTGGTTGTTAAAAATAACAATAACAAAATCATCCTGCCTGCCATCTCCTACTCCCTTTTCCAGTTTAAATTGCGCTTGTATGTCAGAATGTACCTGGTGAGCAGAGTGGGGCAGGGAGGGAAATAACCCATCATTCGAGCATCGTTCCCCTGGGAGTTCTCACTCACAGTTCATATGTGGCTCCTAAGAAAGTTGTAGGAGGTTGGAGGGACATGGGGGGGATTATTTCAATTCTCTGGCTTTGTCATCTGCACCCTTGAAGATGTGTGAGGGCAACGCACAGCCTCTGCTCTCCAACCCTACAGTCCAGCCTCCTGCTTCCAAGCAGGACAGGAAAGACAGACAACGCTGTCCTCAGACCAAGGTGCATTTGTGCAGTTAGTAGCCCCAGGAAAAGCCTCTGATTTCAAATGGTCACAGTGATACAAAAGAAGTTTTCAGTGTACGTATAGACAGCCCAGCCTTGGCCTCTCAGTGTCAGTTCTGAGAAAATCATCTTGGAAGTAAGAATTTTATCAGTTTACTGGTTTTTTTGTTTGTTTGTTTTTTTCATATGATTTCTTTGCTGATTGTATGAGGATGTCACCAGGATGTTGTAAGAGAAGCCTAGGGAATCTTTGTGGGTATTTCTATCTAGTCACCCCATAAGAGATCCCATCATATGCACAGTATGGAGAAGTGCCAGGGAAAATAAATCAAGATTTGAAGCATTTCTTTACAGAAGTTACTTCGTATTGTGTGGTATAATTTCCATAGAAAAACTGTTCCTCTGTCACTGTCAGGGCTAACAGGCTAAGGTGCTGATCCCAAGAGATTTAAAACAAAAGGACATCCCTGCTGCTGCCTATAGTTGCATGTTTGCTCTTTCATATAAGCAGAGGTAGTATTTCTGGACGAAGCAGTTATATAATACTGTGTAGAATGTATATGGGTGAATACTGTTCATGATGTTCTCTTAATTCCACTTGAAAATATGAAAATGTTCATGGTTTGAACTTTTTTTTTCCCCAAAGAAACCACATTATTAATGTGCGGAGCTCCGGGCTTTAGGGATCACTTGGATTCCTGGAGAGTTTCAGTTTTGTCTTTGTCCAAGTTGAAGCACATTTTAAATATGTCAGGGATGAAAGCCAATCACAGGAAAAAGAAATATGTAAGAAAACTCCCATTCCCTTGTGTCAAACTTCAAAGGAGGTTTGTGCTTAAGACTGGGTAAGACAGTGAGCAAAGGAATATTTAGCAGTCAGAGAAACCCATTGTTTGCTGAGACCTTCCTCTTTTTTTCCTCTTTATATCTGTGTTCCTTCATGGCTGCACACATTTAGCTCCAGCAGCATCTAAGAGCTGCCATCACTCTCTTGACAAAGCAAGTTACCTCTGTTAGGTAATCCCATGCAGGAACTTTCTCTGGGCATGCATGGTCTGTTATGGTTTGTTCCGGTCTCTCCTGGCATTAAGCTGAAAAAAAAATCCTCCTAGTCACAGATGCTCAGAGTACCATTTTGGCAACAGATGTTCAGGTTAAAGGCCAAGCCATTTAAAATACTGATTGATGGCACATTTATAAGCTGAGATGGTCAATGCGTGAAGAGGCCCAAGATGCACAGTTCTGAACAGGGCTGCACTTGCAGGAACAGTCATAGCAGATCCAAAGGCTTCTGTGTGACTTCAGGTTCTAAAAATATTGTATCACTGCTGGAAAAAAAAAAGAATTTTTTTTAAGTATTGAAAGTGATACTGAAGCAGCAACTGCTCTTCTCCCTTGACTTCTTCCATTGCAAAGGCAATCACAGCTGCAAAGGAAATGCAGCATTTCTCTCCCTTGAAGCGATTCTTCCTTGGTGTTACAGATTGGCAGCAGGAAGAACTGCACCCTCATATCAGCAGGTACCTCTTGCTTCCCCAGAGAAAGCTGTTCACTCTCACTCTTTCCTGATAACCTGCCACTGTTCCCTTGTAGAAGCACTGAATGCTTGGGCACATGCAGTTAGGTAGTCACAGGACTGCAGGCATAGCAGCAGCTCAACATTTTGAGTGTCTTAAATCTGGCAAAAAAGTATGCATATTGAAACTCAGCCCAAATGAGTTTGAGTAGCAGAAGAAATTGCTCAAGCCTAGTACTTAGCATAGTACATCCTTCCCAGTGCCTATGAGCAGAGGGTCTGTCTCTCTAAAGGAAGTAAATATTCTGTTAGAATGCCCTGCTTTTGCACTGTGTGAAATAAATTAGTTTTAACTTCAAGTAAGTACCAGTTCAGTTCTTAGTGACTCAACAGAAATGACTAATGTCTTACTGCAGTGTACGTGGAATCTCATAGAAAAACTCATCTTCCGTAGCTTGTGCCATGTGTCTTAGGAGTCTTAATTACGGGCAGGCACCCCCTGCAAGCAAAGCAAAGGAACAACAGGGTTGATATTTTTTGTTTGTGTCTCTTGGATTTCCCACTATCCAGCAGCTTCAGAGGCGGTCAGAGGCCTGATCTGATAGGAAGACTGCAGTTTCGGAGCTTCATCCCTGGGCCCCGATGCCCACATCACAGTGTCTGGTGTGAGAGCAGCCCTGCAGCTCCTTGTGTTCATCTCCCTAGCCCTGCACCTAAGGGATAGGAGCTTTGCAAATCAGCGCTCTGGATTTAGGCTCACTTCCATAGGGAGTGTGATCTGTGTATTTGTTTTGCTTGCCTCTGTCCATATGTGTGTTGGTCCCCTTCCCTCTAGTACTTTTTTTTTTTTTAATCCATTAGCTAAGCTCAATCACATTTGACAAATGCTTCAGAGATGATTGCGTTCTAACAAGTTACATGAGTTGTGGAAGCTAGATAGCAGAGAGTGGCTCCCAAAATTAGTGTTTCTCTGCAGGGGAGGCAGGCAGGGCTCAGCTGGGCCGTATGCTGCTCGGCAGCAACTGGCACACATGTAATGTCACTTTCATTAAAGTGTCCCAGAGGATATGGGGATGGCTGGGTTGATTCTGATGTGCTTCAGGTTAGGTGGCAGTAGGCAGCCGTGCTGCAGGGGTGGGGTATGAGGGCAAGGGGAGCTGGTGGCCCTGCAGTAAGGCAGCACAAGGGTCAGGGAACGTGAGAGCAAGAGTCACCACGTGTCAAACCGAGTACGAGCGAGGTGTTGTGGTGAATAAAGGTGTAAGAGAAGGAAAACTCACTGATGAACTAATCCCACAAACCTCAGTAAGCATGCTTCAAACAGGGCCTTGTTTGAAAAAAAAAGAGTATGTTTACTGGCTGCAACACTATTGAAATTTATCTTTTGAGAGTTTTCGAGCTTTTGGGGTGAGCTTTGAACAGAGACCATTAAAACTATCTGAAGTCCAATATCCTTAGAGAGCACATATCTTAGATTCACCAGCTTCCTCCAAGCTGTGCTGCTAATATACTTGAGAGGTGTGGGGAGATACAGTCCAACTGTGAAGTGACAGTACATCTGAGTCATGTTGGTATCTGCCAAGCCTGGGAATGAGCATGTGAACAACAAAGATTTGTGGGAATGTATTGTATTATAAAATGGACTGAAACCACCAGCAGAATAATGGAATTCTCAATGTAGCATCCTAGCTACTGACTTACTGTTTTCAGATGAGGCTTTGACGAATAAATCCTAGCATCACCTGGGAACATCTGACTTCTTAAAACTCCTCCTGTCTGGTTTTCAGTGCAGAAAGCAAGTTGTTTTCACTGGCTGGTTGACAAATGTTCTGTCTAGTGGGAGACAGAGATGATATGGTTCATTCTCATAGTTTTGGATCTGTCAGCAGCTGAGGACTCATTGTTCATGAGAGGCTTTTGACTCATCTGAAGGCCCTGACAAAGGTGGCTAGAATCTGGCCTTAGTGGTTCTACTCTTCAGTCATACAGAAACAGATGCTGACGTTCAGCCATTGCTTATCCACCCAGAGAGAGCTGTCACACATTCCCTGTGGCTCCAGATTTTCCTGTTGTTTTCTGCTTGTTATGTGACATTCAGAGGGTTTGGGACAAGTGCCATCGAGAGCCCTGCCAGTAAAGCAGGACACGTCAAAGCATAGCTGACTCACAGCCCGTTTACTGAATGTGTTACTCTGCACACAGTAAGCAAACTAGGAAAGGTGAATGCTACAGGAAGAAAGAAGGCAAATAAAATAGCTCTTACAGAATGCACGAGGACTGACATGCTGTAGCTGGACGCTGTGGAAGCTGGCAAACCTCATCTGCCCCCCACAGCCTTCAGAATACAACGTCAGTGGATGTTGTAGTCCTTCTGTGTGTACGTACTGCAGTGGGCAAACCTCTGTGAGGTGTATGGCAAGTAAACTTAGAAAATAGCCTAAGTACTGCCTCCGTGGATGAAGTAACTTCTGCTACTGCCCTGCAGCAGCGTGCTGTTCTGTGCATGTGTCAAGGTGGGTGTGGGGGACAATGAAGGAGTCAGGAACTGTCACAGACTTACTTAGATGCTCCTTTCCTTGCTTATTTTATTTTGCAACCTGATGTATGTTTCACAGGCATGTACAGTGGTTCCAGCGCAAACCATAATGGTCCCTCACCAGGTATACTGCCTCATGACATCCCTTCAAGACATCATCCTCTTGACTCTGCCCTTTCCAGTCCGCATCACCATCAGTCGTCATTGGAGAGTGCCAGGGAAGGGTATGTGTTGTGAAACATGCTTGGCTTCTGTCTGACTAATTAATTGTTTATTATAATTTGCATGGATGCTGCTTGAATGAAAAATACTGACCAAAAGTAAGCTATGCCATTTGTTTTAGAATCATAGAAAATTTAATTTGAAAGGGAGGTCAAAAGGTCATCTCATCCATCCTCCAAGCAAAGCAGGATAAACTTTGATATTGCCATCAGGTTACTCAGGTCGTTGTTTTTGTCTTCAACAACATACAGAGGTTTCTTTTCTTCATAGAGTGCAATTGCATTTAATGCTTTTTATAATTCTTCCTTGGTGACTTCTTGTAGATTTGGATAAGTGCAGAGGACAGCTAAAATGAAAAAAAAATTCAAAGGGTGAAAAAGCAAGCTGTGACTCACTTGGAATGAAGCAGTATTTGCCTTTGTAAGCTTCATTTGTGTCAGGATGGCAGGCTTTCTCACTTCCTTGCGCTCTGTTAGGACTTTCTGTAATACACCTTGCAGCTGCAAGCGTTAACCAGTAAGATCTTAATCAAGGGAGGATATATTATCACATCAATTATATAGATTGCATTGCTACAGTATGTCATATGTCTGTACTGTTATTTTTTTTGAGGATCTCAAAATATCTCAGCAGTAAAGAACCTGCAATCCACAAAACTCTGCTCTCATCCTAGAAGCTTCTATGGTGCCTACAGTGATACAAATAAAACATAAAACATTTATTCTTTTCTTCTAAGCACTTGGGACAGGGAGGGATACTCAGATTTTGCTTTAATGATGGGAACCTGAGACACAGAGATTGTAAGACTTTTTTTAGTTACTGGTTTGAGGTTCTTTAGTAAAGCCATCAGTGGAGCGTGGATTTTTTCCATCTTTGTTCAGTAACTGTCTCATCCCTTCTTCTGTACGGGGAAAAGAAAGCCCAGAAAGATTTTAATCATTCTCTTTTATCAATGGACAGAAGGCAGAATAAAGAACAGTGCCACTGAGGAAAGTAGGAACAAGCTACTACATCTCTTTTTTTGAATTATCACAGAGGTTACTCAAGCTGTTTGTGCTCAACAGCTCTTTCTCCCTACCCTCCCACCCATGTTCCTGACTTTTTAATTCTTGTTGACAGTCTCATGCCTATGGCAGACAGGTGGCCAACAGGAGGCACTGAGCACAGTGGGAAGATGGAATTTTCAGCAAGTAAATGTGAGGTGTTCTGTAGCACAGAGGGCAGTAAGTGCAAACAGGAGGAATGGAGACTGAATCCAAAATGAAGGTAGTCCACAAGATATCCTTTCCTTACAGCATAGGACTGATTGAGTCCAGGGAACCAGAATGCTTTCCTCTCTCCGCTCCCCAATGCACTGCTTAGCTGTTTCTTCTTTCAGTTGATTCTACGATAGGGTTCTTAGGGGAGGTAAGGCAACAAATCCCAACTGAGAGTGAAATAAACTAAGGATACACTTTAGAAGGTGTATAGTCAATGAATATAAAGTTGCTATAATTATGAAATAAACAAGAGTTTAGCAAAGCAGATTATAATAACAAAAAGAGAATAGATTGAAAGCTTACCCACATCCTGGGCTTGCTGCAAAACTCCAGAGGAGGGATCTCCAGAAGAGATCCTTTCCTACTGGCAGTCAGCTGTTAAATGGGTGTAGGAGAGGTGCAGCCAGGCTCTGCCCCTTCCAGCAGCACAGGTGAACTGCCTGCACCTGTGCTCCCGTGGCTGACTCAGTGCTCAGGTGATCGATCAGAGGTTCAGGCTGTGATTCAGCAGTTCCCATACAGAAGGTTATCTCCAAAGTGGATTTGTTTCTAAAGCACTTCACCTTTTGGTACTGCTAATGAGAAAGAAAAGCAAAGGTTTGACCAGAATGACGGCAGCACTCAGTTGTGCTGTTTGAGGGGCCACAAGCTCCCAGGTGAGTTCTCTCTCTCCCCCCTCATGTTTCCTCTGAATGAGTGCAGCGCTTCCCTTCAGCCCTCACTGTGGGACTGAGCTGAGTTTCTCACTGAGCTCTTCCAGACATTTTGATCATTTGCTTAGGCCAAAGCTTCCATCAGAATGGTCTCTGCTGTTTTTGGTTTTAGTGGAATAAGTCTTGGAGAAGACATCACAGCTGATTTATTATCTCAGGGCTCATAGAGGTAAGTAATGCAAAGTCTTTGCAGAAACACCGTAGTTAATATCCTATGACAAAATATCAGACTGAGATGAAAATAAATTTCTAATTACGAACCAAACATCAGGAAGTGGAGACCAGGAGGTATTTTTAAATAGTTATTTTAAAGCAAGCCGTTTATTTTCATGGCATAACAACTTGGAATTTTTCAGGATCTCAAATACCATTTTCTAAATTGGAATAATCTGCATTCAGTACTGTCAGACCCCGTCCGAGTCCCTTGCTGTATGCGAATTATTTATGCTTACATTTTTAATGACTGCGAAAATCAAGCCCATACATGACATGTTAATTGCCAGTATGGGAAGCTTAGTTTGAACCAACAGTCTTTGAATTTCATTTAGCACAGTTTTGTGTGAACCATTCATTCATTCAAGTTGGAAAAATCAATCACTTGATAATCTAATATTTGGAGCCACTGAATTCGAGAACTGTTATGCCTTTGCCAGCTTATAGCACAATGCCATTACTCATATAAAATAGACAGTTCGCAACAGGAAAGAAACACCTAACACTACCTTTCTTCATGTGAACTGCTCTGCCTTTCTGGCACACATGTAATGTTTTGCCTCATTTGTCAGCTGTCTCAGCATTCATCTGGAAGTAAATGCAAAGAATTTCTATACTGTGGATCAGTATGATGACAAGGCTGGATTGCATAGTTCAAGGCTGCGGAATGAACCAAATGATTACTATCAAGAAATCTAATTACTGAGTCATCAAATATGTAAGATGCCAAAATCTCCACAGAGCAGGGTACAAATAGTGTACTCAAGTTTGACAGAAGATTTAGAATTTTCTTTGAAGGCTTTTTATTTTTTTTTAATTAACAAAATAGAAGCTGTATGCTGTACTGTCCGTTGCCAAAGTCAACACCACGTGCAGCAGTCAGTTTTCCCAAATGGTTTACTAAGACATTTAAATAGTTTGACAGAATTATCTAATGCACTCCAAAATGTTCTAACAAAATCTGACTTCATTACCAAATGTATTTATACTGGCATTATACAATACAGAGAATATGTTTTCAAATTCTAGTATAAAGTGTGTGCTAGACAAAGTAAAATTATTTGAACTTATATTGCTGTTAATTGAAATGAAATGCTTTGGCATCCAGAAAACAGGTTTGTCACGATCCAGGTTGGAATACATATTTATTTTTTATTTCAGGTGGCAAAATGTTACGTTTGCATTTCTTGTAGCATGTGCCACATACAATTGATTTCATTTTGCCCATTGCAAAGGTAGCCCACTTCGATTTGTAGCAATATGAAGATGGAAACATAGCTTTTGATATTAAGTCCTACGTGAGTGTTGCACTTGGCTTTCTCTCTGCTATTTTTTTGCCAGTATTACCCACATCATCTAAAAAATACACTTAGTTGCATTTGTAAATTTGAGTTTAAAATATTTACTGTGATAAACGATCAGTTTAAGTGAAACCGATCTGACTGAAGTTAAATGAGTTTAAGTGGTGGCACAAAGTCGGGGATTTGCACCAACGTGCCTGAATGGCCTAACAAGGTCACTTTGTAGGATCTGAACACAGTCTCTCTATATGTGGCCGTGAGGCCTTCAGTCACTTGTGTCGCTTATAACAGCACTTATGTTCTCCAGACAAGCTGGGGATACTGACAAATAAGAACTCTACCAAGAAGGTGATGTGTCTCCAAGGAAAAGGAAAGTGAAACTTTCTTTTATATATAATGCTTTTATAGATGCTTACTACAGTAAGTTAGGTCATTTCTTCTTTGTAAACACAACGCTAACTGAAGAACTAGTGAGATTAAGGCATTTATGATGTCCATAGGTGATGATTAATGAGAACTTTGAATCCAGTCTTACAATTAGTGTGAGTTTAATATCAAGGGTTAAGTAACCAAAGTTAGATGAAAGACACAACTCTCTTTTATCCAGGCCTCTCACCAGCTAACTGCAACCAGTTCAATGCTCTAGACTCCCCTGTAGAGCCTCTTACCCATACAAAATCACAAGAAACAGGTCTTGAGACCAATCAGATGAAAAGAGACGTTTTAATCAGGGTACTTAAACGTCGGAATTTTTGTTTGCTTGCTTGTTAGCACCTGTTAATTCAAATACCACAGAAATACTTCACTGTAAAGAGATCTCTGTTAAAGGTTTAGTCCTTAATTTCCCTTTACTTACAGTAAAACAAGGTACACAGAGCCTCCCTTTTTGCTCAACAAGGGAACCCCAGATTCAAAATTCCTCATATTTTTAAGGTTGAAAAAAGTATGCAAGATGAAATCTTGTGTGCTAGCTTTTTGTTTGGATTGTCACGTTGTACTTTGGCAACAAGAAGGGTGTAAGCCAGAGCCTACCCACATTTCAGTCCCGTAAGATACACTGCCAGGAGCTTCCATTTTAGATCAGAATCTGGCCCCTGCCCCTGCTCTTTGAGCTAGGAGGCAGCCTCCTCCAACCTCCCAACCTCTGCTCTGTGGCCCTGTGTTCAGCTCCAGCTTTGAGGGCCTCTTGCTCTCTGAGGGATGCTGGCAGGCATACAAGGGGTCTCATGGGTGCCTTCTCATTAGATGGGATGGGACTCAAATTGTGCCTATGAGTTTCACTGTCATCTGCAAGCGGTTCATCTTCTGCCAATGACGGTATCTGATACGAGATTTAAGAAATTGCTCCAAACCAGTAAGAGACTCCTTTCAATAGGCTACGTAAATTCCTTGATCTGCCAGAATCCATGGCCAGACCTGAAAATACACATGTACCTAATTCTCATTACCTTCTGTGATGATTGCATGTCTTCGCTACTTATGGCTGAATTTCAAGTTTGTGAGTTCATATACATAAAGCGAGGAGGAATTGCTTGAATCTTTGTATGAAACAAGCTTTTACTCTAGAAGTACTCAGGAGAACTGAATACCTACACAGTTTTTATAGCAGTTCCTAGTTCCAAGGAGATGCATCATTCATTCATTGTGGATTCCTCTGGAGAACACTCTTCACTTATAATAGAATACACAAGTCAGTGTTTCAGGCTTTCTTTCAAAAGCACTAAAACCAATAACAAGAAACAGATATCTCTGACAGCTGAAAACATTTTCAATGGAGGAAGCCAAGAACCCATCATAATTTATCTCAGTGTTATAGACCTGAGCACGCAAAAGGGGCATCAGTACATCTGTCCAAAGAAAGAACAATGTACAGGTGCGGAGCTGAGGTTCATGTAACAAAGAAAATCAGTAATTAAAAGCATCTGGTTTCAAATCCCAAGTCATTTATCTCATTGTAGAAAATGTGATCAGAATTCATTTGTAATCATGTCCAGATAGACTTTTATAGTTTTTTTCCCCCTTAAAGCAAAATTAGCATTAGAATAGACTGGCTGCAACAATACAACAGTAACTTATGGCCTGATCATGAGGTAAAATATTGTTTGGCCATCAGCACAAATTGATGGACACGTATCTCATTTTTGTTTCTAATAGGGCTGGATTGACATACGTTAGAGAGCCTTACCCCAAAAGCGAGCACTATGATCACAGTCACAGAATGGCTGAGGCTGACAGGGACCTCTCAGTCCATCAGGTCCAACCCCTGCTCAAGCAGGACACCCAGAACAGGATGCCCAGGCACACACCCATGCAGCTCTGCAAGGCATCAAAGAGCCCCCACGTCATCTCAGGGCAGCCTGTGCCAGACCCCATACCTGCAGAGCACTGATGTGCTTCCTGGCATTCAGGTGGAGCCTCCTGTGTCCCACTTTGTGCCCGTCGCCTCTTGACTGGCACTGGGCATTGCTGACAGGAGCCTGCCTCTGCTCTCTTTGCCCTCTCCCTTCATATATGTATGACCATTGGTAAGATCTCCCCTTGATGACTGCCCAGAAGAGACCCTCTGAGCAGAACTATTTTAGTATAAGATTAAAGACAGTTACAAGAGTGGGAGGGAGTTTAAATGAATTGGTCAGAGCAAATCAAGAAAAACATAAAATGGATTTAATCACAGCTCATCTGTATTAATGATTTTAGCTATTACTAGTTTTTATCTGCAGGTAAATCACATGCTTACACTACACCTGTAAAGCTCATTTTTCCTTTTTCCTTTTGGTTTTCTAAGCAAAACTTCCCCAGTTAGGTGTAAGTTGCATACACCAAACACAGAAATTTGCCATGGTGTAATAAGTCGTTATCTTAACATCTCTCACTGCTCAGTATACTGCCTTTTACAGTGTAAGCTTGAAGAAAGCAGCATGAGGAACCTGTAAAGAATGCATGTACACCTGGAAGTGTCTTGCTGCATACTTGCCATAGAATAAGGACCTTAAATGACTAAAATAAGACAGAGAAGTCAAGTGTGCAGTACACATCGGTATCTGTGTTTGATTGCATGTCTTTCTAATTTACTTCCAGGCAGTCATTTGAACCTAAGGCTGTGCTTTTTATCTAAAGATGTTTTGATACTATTTAAAGCATGCTAATATGTAATTACTTCTGTAATATATTTTCCTGTCAGATTGTTAGAATAAGATTTCAAATCCCCATCAGGTCAGGCAGCTTCCACTGAACTCCACTGATTCATCAGTTTCTTTTCAAGGAAAATTACCAAATGAAAGCTAATAAATAAAAATGTCTTTTAGATTGACACGGTTCCAATAGCAATCAACAAGATTTAACTGCTCTGCAGAATTTGCATATCAGGTGAGAAGTGTAGAAATATTAACATAAGAAGGTCCTTGTTTGTGTAGATGTATCTCTTCGTGCAGATAGTGAAGTGGGTTACAAAATATTACAAAAGTACCCCCAACTATGAGACTTGTGCAGGTGTTAGAAGGATTGCAAGTGTTTCAGTGTCACTCTGGATCCAAAGAGAAGGTCTTTGGGAGTACCAGGAAAGGACTCCTCTGGGTTCTCTATCATTTTCATCCTGATGCTGCTTTCATATCACTGTTGACTGGTATTATTATTTTAAAGCAACGAAATGACTTAAGAATCTTAAATCATGTTAAAAGCTCCTTTGGATTGCGTTCCCCATAATGTTTGTGAAACCCCTCTTACTCTGAGTATGCTCACATACTCACTTGACACAGGGAGAGGGTGAGTGAAGACGTGGAACTGGATTAAAGTAATCCATCGGTTCTATGATTCTATAATAAAACAGGAGGCATTACTTTTGGAGAAGCCTTTGTAGTATCACAGAACCCTAGAATAGCCTGGGTTGAAAAGGACCACAGTGATCTTCTAGTGTCAACCCCCCTGCTATGTGCAGGGTCACCAACCACGAGACCAGGCTGCCCAGAGCCACGTCCAGCCTGGCCTTGGATGCCTCCAGGGATGGGGCATCCACAGCCTGCTTGGGCAACCCACCTGAGTGCACCAGTAGTCCATACTTACCTAGAAGCTATAGGAAAGGACTGGCATTTCCTTAGTCCTACACACACTGTGTTAGCAGCAGAGCCAGGAGTAGAGGCCAAGCCTCCCAATAGCAGGCATTGTTTTCAAGCTGGCTACAGCAAGAAAACAAAAAACAAGATCATGGTGTCCTATCATGCAGACATAGAACAGAGAATGAGTATCATACAGGCTAACAACTTGTTTGCTCACCGTTTATAGAAAAGGGTAATAAAATGCAGCGATGCCCAGCAAGGTGCTTTTCAATGAAGGATTTATAACATATCAGGGAGAGAGGGGAAGAGGAGAAAGGAAGAAAGAAAGAGAAAGAAAAGATTCCTTGCATTCCAGAAACATAGCCAGAGGCACCTGGCAGTGATTAGTGCAAAGGTTCACCAAACTTCAGATAGAGTCCATCTTAAAAAAAAGGAAAAAAGAAAAAGAGTGAACAGTGTAACTGTTTCCTGAGCATGTGCTGACAGAAATTCCCCTAGGGCAAGACCCAGAACAGAAACACGTGGCAAGAGATTGGGCGCTATCCAGAGACCAGATTAGCAGAGCTTTACACATCATTTTTAATATTATGGGAAGAGATGAAAATCAGTGTTAACTTTTTTTTTTTTCCTCATTTGAAAAAATAATTTCCTAGTCCTGGAACTCAATTGGACTTTCTCACAATATAAGTAACTGTAAGGCCTGGGGAGAGAATTTATGAATGGAATGGTTAGCATGCTGGATTTTACGGCAGAACCTGGTTCCGTGGAAACATCTCAGATTTTGTAGCTAGCTGCAGTACGCTGTAGTAACTTATGCCAAAATATAGAGCTTCTCTGCTTAGTGCTTTTCATGCTGTTGCTTTATTATAGACTTTTCTCTTAAAAACTCTCAACTGCTAGGTAGTGGGATGTGTCAGTATGGTATACATGAGAGCTGTGTTACAGTATGGTCCTAAACCCCCAATATATTAAAAGTTAGAGATAAAGGACAGATGTTTTTCAGTCTGGATTTGGTCCTTTTTTCACTGAAGTCAATGGGATATGGGTTGAGGTTGTTTGTCTTGCTTAGAAATCTGCCAATCAAGCCATCACATCATTAAAAAAAAAAACACCAAAAACCAGACAGTTTTCATATTGGCAACATCCTGATCTCAGATATTTCTATTTTGTGGTTATACTTCTTTCAGTTATTATTCAAGAATCTTAGTTCAAATTATTTTCATTATTTTCCAACTTTCAATTTAATTAAAGCATTTTCTGCTTAAACGTTGTGTGTGTGGGTTTTGGCAGTTAAGACAGGATGAACCAGATGATGAAAGAATTCCTCTTAAAACAGCTCCAAATCTGGCTTTACAATTTCTTACTCTGTTAATTTGTCCAGCAACAGTTACTGAACAGCCTAGCAAAAATAAAATATACAACTGTTTCTTACTCAGACTGAGTACTGTGGATGAATATAGAGAACATACTTCCATCTTGACACAAAGGTCAGAAAAAAATCCATCTCCATATGCATTTATTATGGGTTCCTTATTTTTCAAGATTGTTGGAACATGACATTTTGCATGCATTGTGAAAATACACAATTTTTTATGCACTGCTGTCTACTAGGAGAAACCAGAACCAGAGGCAGGACAAGTAAACATAAAGCAAGCTAACAGTACTTGTAGCCTACAAAGTCTTTGGTAGAGATTGCTGCTAACTCACAGCATTCCTACATAGTTCCTTCACATACATCTTTCTTATGATTTAATCTTAACACTTATAATAAATGTTAAAACAATCACAAGAAAATTTAAGTCTTGTTGAGACTTCTCTTTGAGATTCTTAAAGATCTGTGCTTTTTAAAAATGAGAGGACATAGATTAATATCTTCTATATTTTGATTTTTAATTTAACAAAATCCATCTGTTAAGGTTGAGATTTCTGTGTTTCCACTGCTGTGAGTGGCAGATGCTTTGCAGCAGAGGTGAGGAAGTGGCTCCTGGTCTGTGTCTGCCATTTGTGTTAGTGGTTCTTCATAGATAGTTCTTCTCATCGGACTTCAGGAGCTTACTTAAGAAGGGCCATGAAATCAAGCGATTTAAGATAATGTTTAACACAGTATAGAAATGTTTGCGGCATTATAGACAAGATATGTTATCAACTCAGGATCAGTTCTTCCAATACCATTCTGTGGATGATGGTATTACAAAAACAAGACTTTTCTGACTAGTCTTTTTACTTAACTGCCTACTGATGCATCCTCAGGAGAGCAGTGCACTAGACTTGCAGTTCCATCTGAAATCATAGGTCCCTCAAGACCAGTATTATGTCTTCAGCGCCATCCTACACATGGTGCTTCAAAGGGAGTTTGAAAAAACCCTCCATACCTGGTCAATCGCGTGAAGTTGTATGATGAGTGAAGAGTGAGAATTCCTCTCTGATTTCTTGGGCGATCAGTTTACATCCTGAAGCACAAGATTTGATTACCTCTTGCTTAGCATGGAAATGTTGGTTTTGGCCATTAAATTATTCAGCCCGTTTTTACAGCACTTATCTCGACTGTTTGATTCCGTGACTTCCTGCGGCTATGACTGCCCCAGGCCAGAGCATGCTGCATGAGAAAGTGCTCCTTTTGTTTGAAACCAGCCTGCCTCTCCCAGTGGTGAATGCCCTGCCACTGCTGTGTCTTCAGCAGGCTGGAGAGGAGGCTGGCTCCTCTGCCATGCCACTGCATTCTGAAAAGCTGTGTTTCAAGTTCACTTCCTCAGCGCCACACTTATAGCTTAGGAAATTTGACTTGCTGAGAAACCTCTCTCACTCTTACTATTCTAGTATTCTTCAGCTGGTTTAACTCCTGCAGTGATTTAATACATCAAAACTGAAAGCAGCTCTTCTGTATGCAGTGTTGATGCATAATATCTCTAATTTCTCCAGATTTGGTTTCATTTTGCATCCTGCTGTCTACATTGAGTATATTCAGATCTGTTTTGAGTTTTCTGCAAGCACCTGAGTAGCTTGCCAGGAAACAGAAGTATTTTCAGTGAACAGTCACCAGTTCTCCCTTGCTTTATCCAGATCACAAGTAAACATTCTCCTTAGCACCTCCCTTCAGACCAGGTAGGTGTGCAACATGAGCCTCTTGGGCCGTGGTGCTACCAGTTATTTGTAACTGTTAAGCAGCAGCACTTTTGTCTGAGATGCATGAAGTACTGAAGATGCTGTTTTGGTACCATGGGGACCCAGAGAAGTTAGAGGAGAACAGGAGATAAGGAGGCAAAGGCTTCCAGGTTTTGGACAATGTATCCTCCAGTTAGGGTGTTCACCATATGAAGCAAAGCTTGAGACATGTATCCATCACAGGTACTCCTTCCAGGCTAGGAGGATTTCTGGGCACTGCACCGCAGTGCTGACTGCCATACAGAAACACACCCAGGGAGCACCACAAATACAGCAGAAGTTTCCAGCCTACAGATTCCTGTGAATCCACAAGCTATTCCTAAGAAACACACAAGATACTGAGAAGCACCTACTATCATTAGGTCCAAAGTCACCAAAAGTCTTGAGATTAAAAGACTTTCCTACTTGCACCATGTATCACATCCAGGAACGTTTTTTAGCAACAGCAATTCCATCAGTAGGCAACTAAAAATCTGCTGGATCAGAGAGGAAATCCAGCTAGGAACATCATTAGTGTCTATACTGGGAAATAGATAGGAATAAGGTAAGAGCATGATTAAGATGTTACCCTTCTCCTAAAGGACATAGTGGAACACTAAAAGCCTTGCAGTGTTTTGATTTGTTACTTGAGATAACGAAAGCGCTTTATCATCAAGCATCCTTATAGAAAGGTGGAGTGTATTGACAGTCCAACTAGATCAGCAGTGGAAGCAAGCTGTAAGAACTGTTCGTCTTAGCTTTGTCAGTAGCATTAGTGAGATAGGAAAAAGATGCATCTTCTCAGACAGAAAGAATCAGGATAGTTAGGAGCCTTAAGTTTAATGAATTAAGGATTTTTTTCATGTATGCGTATTTATCTATAAGCTGCCAACTATATATATATATATATACATATATATATACGTATACATATATACACATATATGCATATATATATATATATATGCACAGATATACCTTAAAAGGCCCCAAAAGGACCTGCAGACTTACTGAGTTATGCAAGTTACAATTGAAATAAAATATAGGGCATATATTTATTATTAATATACAAACCAAAGCAAACTGTGATTGTAGTACAGCGTTAACAGGAAATGTACAGGCTGTTAGTTACTGAAACATATGCCTGAGCTACTGCCTTGGAATTTTTGATGTATCCAGCTGAGTTTCTGGCTTAAGTAGTTCAATGTTTCCCCTTCCATACAAAAGGCATCTCCTTTTAAGTGATTTAATTTCTATCAGGAATGATTCTGCTTATCCTTTAACAACCTGAGTTATCACAGTGACACGATTAGTAGACAAACATTTAGGACAGAATTAAAGGCAGGGCACTGGTGGCTGGACAGTCAGTTGATGAAAAACTTCTTGAGTCTGCCAGAATACATGTGCACACAGAGAACAATATTTTAGGGGCCAGCTTGAGCTGTCGGCATTGTGATGGCTATTTTAAGGAGGCAAATTCCCATATTGGCCACTTGTGCTAATACAGATTTTTCTGCTAAGCAATGCTCTTTCCTAGCTAAAAACTGTTCCCTAACTTAATGTGAAATCCCATACATGGGAGAGACTGAGGAGAAAGCAGTAGATTCATGGTTACCTGCTCAAACTGCATGAAACCCTTCACATGGAGAAGGCAGAGAGCTGAGCATTACACAGAGCTCTCAGGGTTTCAGCCCAAGCTGCTGCACTACAAGTTACTAGGATACTGGCTGCCTGCAGGCAGCAATGTTTGCTGAGCCCCAGCACCATGCAGGCAAAGCAAGTGGAAGCAGGGAGCTGGCAGCACAGCTTGCCTGGCTGGAGCAGAGCCCCACACCTCCTCACCCTGCTGCCTCCTGGCAAGGCGCTGGCGTGCCTCCCTCCTGCAACAAGCCATTGCAAAGCTTTGAGGCACAAACCCTGGCAAAACCATTGAGCTCATACACAGGAAAAACAAGAATGCGAAAGAATGAGTGGGGACAAGCACTGCTTTAAAATAATCACAACAGCCATTCAATTCGTCTCACAGGGTTAAGATTTAAATAACCTTTTGGAAGAGCGAAACGGGGAAGCTGGCTTTTTCAGAATTCCCACAGCCAGACAACTTTAATGTACTGTTTCTGCTGTGCAATATATTTGCACAGAATTTAAAAATGCAATTTCCCCACAGGGCAAACAAAGCCTTCAGTACAGAGCAGCCAGGCAGGCCCGCATGGGGCTGCATCTCCAGCAGTGGCCAGCACATGGCATTCCCAGAGCAGGCGCAGAGTGCCTGCTCACCAAAACTATTTTCCTCCCTCATTCAGAGTGGTTTCTGGCTCGTCCAGCCTTGGAGTCTTCACTACATCTTTTGTTTCTCTTCAAAATGTGTGTGTGGTCATTATCCATATAAATGTCACTATCATGATCTCTTTTAGCTGTTATCCTTCCAAAGAAAACAACTGCAATCTTTTAATCTGCTTTCAGATAGAAGTATTTCCTGGCTTCTGCTAGCATTTCTGGCATGTCAAGGACAATGTCTCCATGTGCCATTTGAATGGGCTGGTGACCATTCTGTCACTTGTGGTCATGCTTTGCCAGCACTCCCTGGCAGCATTGGATGAAACTGCAGCAATGCTTTTCTGCAGGTTCCAGCAGATAAAGGCAGCCCCATCTGCATGCAGTCCTCACCACTGACACATGTTGGAGAGAATTTGTGGAAGATCCATCATGTAGCCGGGCAGCATGACAGATAGTTTTGTTTACTGTTTCTCCACTGAGTCATTTCAGGAGAAAACTACAGCCACATGGGAGCTGATCTTTGAATTTAGCTGCAAAGAAACTCGATATTTTCCCCAGGGCACCTGGTCCTCAGCAGAGCTGGCTCCAGAGAGCACTTTCAGCCTGGGACCTGATGAGGGCACCGCTGACCTTGCACTGCCCGCCTTGCTGCAGCCCCACTCCCTCATTCCTGCTGTGTCTGCAGCCTGAGCTTTTCTTAAGTTTTTGCTGCAGAGCTCTTTTTAATATGACCCTGAAACAAAAACAAGCAAACAAACCCCACAGACTACTAAGATTGTATTTGCATATTGGCTTTATAATTCTGCTTCAGTTATCTGTACGCGTTGCAGACCTTCGCTTATGAGGATTATGTTTCTCACAAAAGGTTTGTTATCCAGTCTTTAGATATTTGGCTTGAAAATGTCTTAATCCACTTGTATAGCCAATGAATATAAAGATGTTATAATTATGAAATACACAAGAGAGTTTGGCAAAGCAGATTATAATAACAAAAAGAGAATAGATGGAAAGCTTACCCACATCCTGGGCTCGCTATGAAACTCCAGAGGAGGGATCTCCAGAAGAGACCCTTTCCTACTGGCAGTCAGCTGTTAAATGGGTCTAGGAGAGGTGCAGCCAGGCTCTGCCCCTTCCAGCAGCACAGGTGAACTGCCTGCACCTGTGCTCCTGTGGCTGACTCAGTGCTCAGGTGATCCATCACAGGTTCAGGCTGTGATTCAGCAGTTCCCATACACCATTTAACAATACTTGCTTATTTCTTCAGTTTAGTTTGGGGAAATTTGATCTCTCTGCAGTCTGTATTGCGTGCCTTATTTTTGTGTTTTGAGGTGGTGGAGTTATTTCATCGTAGGATTGGCTTTGACCGGTTGATTTATTTAAAGCCCTGTTAATAAGCATCACTGTGACACTATGCCACTGTGACAGCTTTTGGCAGTGTTCCTCTGCCTACATGTTAAATTTGAACATGCTGAAAGCTTGCTCCAAGCAGACCCCACATTTGAAGTGCAACCCTGGGCTATTTAGCAAAAAACCATTTGTCACAGCTATAGTAGGAAGTGAAAAGGTCCAGTTTATAACAAGTTACTCATTTGCAGGGTTAATTTAATGCAGCTATAAAAGAGGCTTAAGCCTGAATGACCAGATTTTTGGTCATGTCTCCTGCACCACGACATCTTTCTGTCTGAACGGCCAGAAGAGTTCTCCTGCATATGGTTCATTCCACGTGGGCCAGCTGCTGCACCTGCCTTGGTGGGCCGGGGGCACTCTATGGCCAGGGGAAGCATTGAAACCTCTCTGCCAGTGGTGGAGCACAGCCCAGGGATTTCATGGCAGAGGGCCAGCGAGGCTCTTCTTCAGCTGCTCCAGCCTGCTGTGGGAACACGGGTCGGGGTCTGTCCCCCAGCAGGGCTGTCCCAGCGCTCCTGTTGCTGGCCCGACTCCTGGCTGTCCATGGGGAATTTCCATCTCTCAGGCTCCACCCTGCCCAGTTTTACTCTGAGAGCTGCTGCCACAAGCAAACCCTTATTCAGGCCTTTTCTTTGAAAGGACAGTGCCAGCTGTTACAGTTAATTCTGTATTTCTTGCAGTGAAGTCTAAAAAATACTGTATGAGGAATAATTGAAAACTAATGCTTTTCTTTGTCTTGGCTGAAACCCGGGTAGAAAGCTTTACCCAGTACAACTACTGAGGCACTTGAAAACAATTTACATGCTTTTACTTATTCTGACTTATTCTCCACTTCTGTTTCTGGACGTGTTTCTCGGCTTACAAAATTTCAAATTAAAGCTGACCCGTGTCTCAGTTGCTTTCTGAGGAGTGATGTCATTTTGATTCTGTCACTACGATTAGTACAGGAAGCCAGTGTAAAGAAACATAAATCATTTTCTAACTGCCTTCCCTGCTAATGAAAATCTGAAAGCAGCAATGCATTGTTATCGTTCTTCTACGGCATAATTTATAGCTGCAAAATAAATGTTTCTCAAATCTTGCTGTCATGTATGTAGGACCTTTCAAGTATTTCATTTTCCCATATTTGATATGTGAAGTTTTTCTGAATTTTCTTTTTCTAGGCTGGCTCCCAACATAATCTCTCCACTTGTCAGCCCCCTGAAATCATTAGTTCCACCTTCCCTACTGCAGAAACACAGCTCTCCATCGTCGCACAGCCAATCACCAAATGGGCAGCAGTTTTCTGGAATACCAAATAAACCGTACGCTCAATTTCAAAATCAGTCTGTACAGCAGGGATCTCAAGGTAACTTCCTTTCTTTTTCCTTTCTTCTTTTTCAACTTTTCTGATTCCTAGTTGGGAAAAACTAATTTACTTCAGTTTTTGCATTTTCTGCTCAAGTTATCATATTAAGGGTCTGACAGCGTTCCAATGGGAACTCCGACTTTTAACCTGCTTTTACTGAGGCAGAGTCAAAATTCCAGAGCATTTTTAACTGTGATATCATATTATGACAGGGAAGGGTATCTCAGCAGCACATGTATTGCATTTATTCAGCTTCTTTTTGGGATGTGGTCACAAAAAGGTGTTTGCAAGAACAAATTATGCCCACAGATCACTCTGATTCCAAGATCAAGTGAAATAGTGCTGACTCACTCCCTGACTGTCAGAGGTTTGCTCTCACAAGGCAGTAGATGCCTACCAGCTACACACCTCACCTGACTGAATATCCAGCCTTCATCCAGTTTAGAGAGAGTGAGTCTGCCACATCAAAAGTCATTTTAGCTTGCATGCTAAAACAAATGAAGAGGTGCACCCTTTGGCAGTGTTCTGTTCTATCCACTGATGTTGTTCTATCCGATGGTACCAGTTGTGATCTTGGATAAAGAAAGATTATTTTCCTATTTGATATTCAGCAGTTTTGTTTATATATTGTTATGTGTAGTAAAGATGCTCTGCAGAGCTATAGAGTGTCAGTGTAATTTGAGGGCAGGAGTGGCAGCAGTTTAGCAGCTATCCCACTGCTTAATTTAAAGCACTTTTTTGTTCTGAATTACCCAGCCTTTTTAATGGTAGCTTCTTTTCCTATGCCTGAGTTCTGCTGTGGTACCTGTACAATTTTTGAGGTATAAATTAGCAAGTGATACGATTAACACAGATTCTTCCAGTAGCAGAAGCTTGCATACGTAAGAAACATGTTACGTAATCCAGATGGTATGCTGCTGAAGTGTGGTGAACATTCACAGTGAAGAAGTGTGCAGGACATCTGTCTGGTTGCAAGTGTAACCAAGCATGTGAGTTTGTACAGGCAGATAACCAGTTTTTTCAAACTCTCTTCGCTGCTGTACTGTCGTTTGCATAAGGTCGTTCTTGGGTGATGGAGGATTACATAGGATTAATTTACCTGTGGGTAATAGGGGAGCTTTGCCTCCTCTGAATAAATTCTAAGGCAGTGCAGGATTTTAGCACAATTTGCAGCTGTAATGAGGTTCCGTATCCCAACACTTCCCTCTGCCCTCCAGTCCCTGAGGACCATTTTTGCTCTTTAGTTGGAAGGCCTTAGCCTGAAAAGTTAACGCAGATTATATTAAATGATTTGTGCCAAAGGAAAAACTAACTCAACCTGATGCTCAACAGATTACTCAATTTTAAAAGATTAACTCTGTGAGGGAAAAGTGGCAGATTTATGATAGCACATAATGATACATGATTATGTTACTATAATGAGCTAAATAACTACAAACCACAAGAGGAAAGTTTAGCAGCTCATTACTGTGGCAGAAACAAATGCATAGACAGAACAAGTTTTGAACCACTTAAATAAATTGACTTTATTCCTTAAGAGAACCATATTTCCTTTTGAATGAATTGCTGCTTTCTAAGCGTTATGTCGTAGGTTTTGAAAAAGCAATAATTTTCCACTTTGGCCAAATGTTGAAGTATTATTATAAATTCATAATGGAATTGGTCATTCAAAAATCAATTTTGATTAGCAGCCTTTGAAATCATTTGCTCTGTAACCTGTATTTAGCTCTGCTTGCTTTAAGTCTTTTTTGCATCTGAGTTCATTAACAACACGTTTTTCTAATGGATTCCTCAGAGATTTGTGAGCTTTGAATTTCTGCTGAAAAAGGAATGCTATGTAAGTTTAGCTGCAGAAGTAGACGCCTGTATAGAAGTATATAGATAGTGTGGATCTGCAGTTTTCACAAGACAGCGCTGCATCGAGCTGGTAGCAGAAATACTGATAATGAAAGAGTAATAAGCTGCAATGTTTATGTGTTTAAGTCTGGTTGTGGTAAGATCACACGGAAATCAGCATATGCTGAAATAATTTGGCAGGCAGTAGAATCCTGTAGTTAGTTACACCTGACAAGCTTTTTCCTCAGAAATTGTATGCAGTCTGAAGAACTTATTTGTACATCCATGGGAATGACATAAGATGGCACGTAATGGACATATCCCAATCATTTGTTCATCACATCGTTCATTTTAAAGCTGCTTAAAGTTTTAAGGTTGTGCCTTACAGAAGCAGCTGGTGCACTGTGTGAAGTGGCAAACTGCAGTTTTTGTGTCACAGGTTATTTCAAAGCAGAATTTTAGCTACACATTACACGTGGAATTCACTTTATTCCTGTATTAACTGTTATATTTCTACCTGTACTGTACATAGAACATGTAATAGCGTTCGTTTAAACTGACAGGAGCTCAGAAAATGTGATTTGAATCAAACAAAGTGAAGGGAAACCTGAAATCCATGTGGAAAAAAAATATTAGTGAAGCACTTGCCAAATTGGTGCTCCTCTCTGCTCTCCTGGCAGGAGCAGTGCTGTTTACACCAGACTAGCCTTCTTGCTTACTTCATATTTTAACCACTGGAGAGAGTTTGTAAGAACTTGTAAAAAATGTTCCGTGCTTAATTTTCGCTAGCCAACTATTTGTGGTTGCTAATTGAACCATGAGATATGAGATTTTAATTGTATGTCAGGTCCTCATATTTCTGTGATAGGTGCATGGGAGGTAAGCCAGGCAGAAGTAAAGCATTTCAGAAAACCGAAAGGAACTGAAACAAAATGGGGTTTGGAAAACAAGGCTTACAAAGAAGCGACGGAGGGAACTGGGGCTGTTCAGTCTGGAGAAGGGGAGGCTGAAGAGTGACCTCGTCCTTCTCTGCAAGTATCTGAAGGGTGGTTGCAGGGAGAGCTAGAGAATCACAGAATGCTTTTTTCAGAAGAGATTTCAGTCTCTTTTCTCAGGTGACAAGGCAGGTGGGTAAGTAGTGGAATGGGCTGCCCAGGGAGGTGGTGGAGTCACCATCACTGGCAATACTTAAGAGATGCGTGAACGTAGCACTAAGGGACATGGTTTAGGGATGGGACTCAGTAGGTCAGGTTGATGGTTGGACTTGGCACCATTAAAGGTCCTTTCCAACCCAAAGATTCTATGATTGTACAATGAAATGGAATGAACCGAAAGCATCGTTAATACTGAATGTTTAAAAAATATATAAATGCAGTAAAGTTCTGTCTTGTACTGTATATCCAAAGTAAACATTGTATTGTCTGCAAGCATCAATTTCATGTCCTGTGGTTGTGTAAAATTCACAAAACCTTATCTGGCAAGAGCACCAGTTGTTACAAAAGCCCTTGTGGTTGCTTTGGCTCACATGGCCTTTCGATCTCATCTAATTACTTTGGTGTTTGGAAATACAGCCTTTAAACAAGCTGGGAATTTTCCCTTTTTGTTAGTGTAAAAGTTACACAAGGCTCAAATCCTCTGAAGCAGTCTGACTGGCCTCTTGAATAATACCAGGCTACTGGAGGCCATCAGCATCCTCCTACCAAAAGAAACTGACTGTTCTGCTGAAGCAGCAGGTGGGAGAATAGAAGGAATAGTAAAACTCATGAAGAAAATCTTACTGACATTGCAACTCCCTGATCCTGCATTACTGCAACCTGGAGGTATGCATAGGTTCATTCACTCCAAGACTGACTTCCACCTTCCAGGACAGTGCGGTGCTCAAGGGCTGCTGCTTCTGGCCCTCTGTTACACCAGTCCTGCTGACCATGTAACAGACCCATCTGGGACAGGGGGAAAGACCAGACCTACAGGGGCAGCTGGAAGCCTGGTGCTCAGTGCCCAGGGGCTGCTGCTTCAGGCTCTCTGTAATGCCAGCCCTGCTGACCCTGTAGTGGACCCATCCAGTTCTGTAAGGAAGGCCAATCCACCCAGGCTGGTTGGCGGTCTGGCACTCAGTGTCAACCAGCAGCTGTTCCTCAGGAAGGACCAGTTTTTTGTCCCTGTCCCCATCCAAGTAATGGTAACTGGAACGGCCGGGTCCCTTTCTAGTGAATAGAGATGTGGACGTAATGATGGACAGGAAGAGAATCAGGCTGTGTTTCATCCTGTTTTGTCTCAAGGAACAATCTAAACACACAAAGCAGCAGTCAATCAGAGCAGAGCTCGCAGAGCTCCAGCAATAACAGGAGAGATCAACTGCCCCACATGTCTGCACCGGGAGGGGCTGCCAATGTGACTGTACATAGTGGTGTACGCCCCGCTCTGGTGTCACAGAGCCTATCCTCGGGGAACCAGCCATAGTATTCCCAGCGAGCCCCAGTGCACTCTCAGGACCCTTGGACTGCCTTCTAAAGTGCTTCCAGAGCTCCTCTGTGTGCCCCAGTGTGTCCTTCAGCATTTACAGAACCTCCCAGTGTGCTCTCAAGCACACAGCATTCTCAAATTCCTTTATCAAAATGGAAAGCACGGCTGTGTATTTTTGCTATTCACATTTAGCCAATGTATCAAAATCCATGGAGTTATTTGCCATCACTTGAGCTGGCACTGAACTGCCTCCCATTGCCTGGTCTCAGGCCAGCTGGGTTCACAGCGCACCAGTGGTCAGTGTTAGGTTGGTGCTGAGGGGCTGGGCTGGGCCACTGGGCAGAGCAGAGCTGCCACCGTGGTGACACAGGGCAGTGTGAGCTGTGCTGGGCCACATGTGGCCCGCAGGCTGTGGGTTGGACATGCTGCTCTTAGCTGAACACAGTCTTCTCCTGATGTCCATGTGGAGTCAGACCTGCATCTCCAGTGCCATTCTGCTTGCAGACTGTGGCCCTCTGTGTTCACGGAAGAGTTTTCATTTGAAATAAGAGTAATCTGGGAAAGGAGAAGTTTAAGGTACTCTTAAAAGAAGTTGGAGTAAACAGTGCTTTCTCCAGCAGTGCATAAAGCACGATGAATGGGATAAGACTTTACTGTGCTATAAAGACAGCAATTAAATATTACATGATTGTACTAAAAGTAATTCATTATAAAATCCTTCCCGAAGGAGTTACTATCCTGGACCTGATCCAGTGAAGTACTCACTATTAGCTTTGAACACAAGTGGGTTGTGGAGTTCATTCATCCAGTCTCTTCTGTTGCCTGAAAGGAAGCACATCCTTGACATTTTTGCTAGATTGGGATCACAGTCCACAGGGACTGAGTCTGACACAGCTTTTATATTATTACGTCTTCTAGAATAGTGTGATCATTTTTTCCATAGTTAAAACTGAGGAACTGAAAAAACCCACAATAGTAATGAAATACTGTGACAGAAATGGAGTGAAAACCATTGCAGTAGTGTTAAAATGTGTATGCAATATCTGTTTTCAGGTTACCAAGGCAGCTTTCACTCAATACAAAACTGTTTCCACTATGGAGACTGCTACAGAACAATGGACCAGTCTGTCACCAGTGATGTGCTAACAGGGGAATCCCATTGCTTTAATCCTCTGAGGCATAATGGCTATCACATACTCAGTGCACCTTTAGCTTCAACAGGTAATTTATTCTGCCTATAAAAAATTATCTGTATGATATTTTTAGCAGGATGGGAAATAACATATTTTGAAGTCAGTATTATTACAAAAATATGTTTGCACTTGAAACTCAGTCACTGAAATTCATCTGGATCTATAAAAATCCCACAAGGAAAGCAGTTTTTTTCTTTAGTTCTATATTGGTCTAACAGGCAGGTTTTCCTTTAGTTATGCTGGATGTCAGAGAGAACACAAACCTTCAGGAGACCTGACACATTTACTGTGTGGGCTATTCATTGTACATGTCTTCACATGTGCTCAGGCAGGTTTTTCTGATCAGACTGTAGTTGAGAACATAGTCAGCAAGATTCAGGAGAAAGGAGCAGCAGCAGGAACTTCCTGTCTGTATAAGGATAAACGGATGGCTTTGCTTTACAACACTGATATTTACAAAATTGAAAGACACTGCTTTGAGAAATTCCACTAAAAGTATTTGGTAGTTCCTTTTCATTTGGAAGTTCTTTTCCATTTGTGTACTGCACATTCATTGCAGCTGTATTTCCCTGTTCAGCGGCGGATTTGCATGGGGTAAAATTCTCTGTGAGTTACAATATTTAGAAGACTATGATATTTCAATCAGTACTTAGTTTTGCATTTTTCTTTTTTTAAAACTATAATAAGAATTAATAGAATTACTGAAATCAAACAGAGTATTGTCAGAGCTATGAAATACCATCATTTACTCCATTCTTTACTTACATGTCACTCAACAAATTTTTCTTCATGTTTGCATTCAGAGAGCATCTCAGCTAGGGACAATACTGAAAACATATGTTTAAATGCTCTTTGAAATGGGGCCTGAGTCAGACCACAAAATTAGAGCTGACTTTCCTGTTTGTTTTGTATTAAAGGAGTCTCTGTTCAGAGAGTGCATGCATTTGTCTCGTGTTCCTTACTAGAAAGTGTATGCATCAGTGATTAACACAAGGGAAAAGTTGAAGATGAAGTTTCAACTTCAACTTTGAATTCTTTTGTGTTATTCATAAGTTTGATGTTACTAAAACAGTTTCTTCATATTAACGTCAAATTTCAAGTTCATATTGACAGACTGCAATATTTAAAGAACAGACTAAATAAACTTTCCAAAAGAAATTGTAGGAGCAAAGAATAATACTGTGGCAAGTCACCAACTTCAACAACAGTTGATTTTTATGTCTGGGGCTAAACTATTATGAAACGTTTCTCTGTAATATTTTTATTTTTATACTGGTTACTGAGGTATGCAAATACTTAGAGACTGAAGCATAAATGTGGATGAAATGATGTTTATATATCTATTATACAAACGTTTACAAATCTTGGCTCATCTTTTTGTGTATAAAATAGAACCATTCAGGTTTGCAAGATTCATCAAGGCTAGCTATTAATTTTTTTCAGCCTTTTATAGCACCGTTAATATTAAATGAGTTCTCATCTCACAAAAATGCCAAATGTGACTGGCAAACAGCTGTTCCATGAATTACATTAACAGTCAATAAATTTTTATTTTCTGTTCAGGACTTTGGGTAGTTTATTCTATCTGGAATCTAATAACGATCCCTCAGGTGTATGCTTATCTTGGGTTTTGTCCATCTGTGGTTGTGTGTTCACCCTGTATACAGACTCATCAAATACAAATTAGCATATCATAAACACAAATCTCATCAAAATTCTGATCACTCCACTTGGGATGATACACAGCACAGCACAGATAAGCAGGCTGGATTCATCTTTCAGGCACTTAGGCCGTATGCCGCATGCCAGAATTCTACGGACGTCAGAATTTGACCCGTGAACCACCTCTTAATTAGTGTGTGGTAGGAAAATGCATAAATGTAAATAAGTAGAGAATTTTGCCTCTAATAATAAAACCAGTATAAGATAGTAAAACGCCTTAGGTTCTAAGGACTGAGCTGACATTTCTTTCTGAAATAAGGATTGGCTGTTCAGGACTCCAGGCTCTGTCATTACCAGGTGCCACGCAGCCTGAAGGCCTCACTTAAAGCCTGGTGCAGTTAGATTCAGCCACATCTGGGTACACGGTGCTTGTGGTGTTAAGCAGCCTGAAAGGATAAGAAACACGAAACAGATCAAACATCCTTATTTTATAGAAGGGAAACTGGGGCACAAAAAAACTAAGTTGTTTCTTAATGTCTCCTCTATCAGGCTGAGAATGGAGCCAGGCCCCAGTGCCTTAACCGTGAGGGTCAGCCATCCACACGTTGACTTGCAATTCACATGAGTGAGATTAGTAAGACATTTTCTCCATCGGGCAGTTAGTTCATGGGCATGTTCTTAGCAGGAAGAAGGATCTTGCTCCATATGTTGCCTCAGCTGACTTAATGCTACTAGTGGTTATTTAAATTTTGATAGGCGGGCTCTTGATTCGGAGGGTCAGACCCCTCTGTTGAAGGTCATCCAGACACTATCTTCAAACCTCAACCCAAAGCAGGTGATAAGGTAAAACACAGTATGCAGGTAACATAAAGGAGTCAATATTTCATGCAATGGTTGGGGGCAGTTAAGGCTTGATGATTAGGAGATGATTGGAGAAGAAGGCTTAGGAGGCTGTCCAGGCCCTCAGCAGATAGTGCCATGGGGTATTAGGAGGAACTGCACAGTGATGCAAGAAGTTTGGACCCAGGGACAGGTGCTGAATGGAGAAGGACAGGGCAAGGGGTGAACGCAGTCAACATGAAGTAAGGAAAGCTGCAAGTTCAACTCAGACAGGTGAGCAACCAGCAGCATGGTGAGCCTGGGTGGGCTAAGAATAAGACATGGTGCACAGGCCCTTCTGCACATCCCATAGCCTAACTCGCCCCAGACACTTGTCTATACAGACCTCACCTCTGCAGTATGTGGAGATCCAACAAATGTGGGATCCAAATTTCTCTAAGATCTAAAGAGCAGCTGGGAGACAGATGGAATATTTTCCAAAAGGAAAAACACACAAAACAAGAGGACAACATCGCTTTTAGTACACATTTAGTAGGATCCGTGCCCGTTCATTGTTTTGCCATCCTATTCTGATAATAACTGTAAAGTCTCAAGGGAGTCGTATTGATACTTGTACTGCCCTTGAACATGAGTAGCTTTCTGCAGAAATGAATGGGAGCCTCATACACTATGACACAAGTGCCCATGGAGATTAGTTTGTGTATCTCCTGGGTAAGGCTTTGATGGTAAATCCTATTGTCTTTTCATTAACGCCGTACTGCATTCAAACTTTGCTTCCTGCCTTATATGTACTGGTCCTAAATCATGTCCATACAACTTGTCACGCTTTCAGGCTATGATGCAGTCTCTGAAGCACAGTGTGTATCTGAAGACATGGTCTCCAATGGAACCGATGAGAATGGATTTTTCCAAAATGGCGCCTTTGATCACTGCTTGAATCACATTCCTCCCATCTATACAGATACCTAAGAGCAGTGTTGACCTTACTTCCTTTACTATACCTATAACTGCGTATGTAATAACAAAGGTGTTCAAGTACTTTTATTTAGTCTGTATCCCTATACGTGCTCATTTAAATAAACACCTCACATTTACCAAACCATTTTATACACAAATAGCCTGTGTAAGATAATATTGGAACCTGTTCCTTGGCTGTGGCACTTTGAAATTCATGCTTTAAGGGAATGAGGAGCATTTCAAGCCGCTTGTTTTGTAAGTTCTCTTGATAAAGTGTAAATGTAAGTTATATAATAAACTTGTAAAGAGGGTTTTTTTCCCTGAAAAGTATGTTTCCATTTGAGAATGTCACTCCCTTTAATCAGTTTTTTTCTTAAATCACTGGTCAATTCTTCTCTTTTTTTTTTAATAACTAAAAGGATTCTTTTTTTAATCCCTGACCTCATGTATATAAAATTTTCATTTGCTCAGCTTGTTTTATATGTTCAATTTTACAAGAAAGCATTAAAAACTGGAAACAAGTGTACTGTCATTTCTTAAAATCATCGGTTTGCCTGGTGAGTCCTGATGAACTAAACACAGCTACACTGTATTCACTCCCAACTTGTGGCAGCACAGGTGTGTTTAAAGCGAGCTCCTGGAAATGTCCCTGGGTTGTTTGGGAGAAGCATAAGAGAGGCCAGCAGTTTGGATTAAACGAAGACTTGCCGTATCACCAGGAAACTATTAAAGTTAGCATCACCTTTCTGCTTGTACTACAAATGCAAACAGTGACAATAAAGGCCCTAGCTGGCTTTGGCAGTGTTCACCTGTGACTGACTGTGCCTCCTGCCCCCTGTGCTGTAGGACTGGGCCTTGACCACAGGGCAGAGCTCTTGCGAAAAGATTTTTATTTGTTTTCCAGCTGGTCCCTGATAGAAGTCTGTGAAGAGGATACCATACTGACACCAGAAGTCCTTCCCACACTACTGTGCCTTCAGCAGGAACAGAGGTGCCACATGAGGAGCATGGCAGCCTGTGATGGCTGCCCCGTGCCCACTTGGGCTACTTGAAATGCTCCTGATGCCCAAGACATTCCTCACCACCACACAAATCTTCACAAGCATCACGACTAAGGGCACCTAGATGGAGCATCACTCGATTTCTAGCAAAAAAAAAAACAAACAACCTTCATTTACAGCTCACAGTTACCTGAGTTATCATAGGGCACCTTTGGAAAGCTCACACTGGGTCAGAACTGCCCAGTGACTGCAGATGTTGCTTTCCTCTTCTGCTCTCCTCTCTGTTACCAGGATCTGCTTGGCAGCCTCATGCTCATACAATGTTTTCAATGCTTATCTTGTGCCAGGCACGCTAGTGCCAAAACCCAACTCTTCGTTCTCAGCCTTGTAAGCCAATTAGCTGCTCCCCAGAGGAACAGCCTAAAATAAGAAGCAGCTGCTAGGAGATTTCTTGTCTCCACGAAGGACTGTCAGAAAAAATATCAGGCACCTGGCTTCAGCAAAGTAGCAAATTCCAAAGGAAAAAAAATCCTTAATTCAGTGGCACGCTAGGAAAATACCGCATTTCGTATAACCGGAATCCCCTGAGCAGACCCTAAACTAAATGGAGTGAAGTGGCATTAATAGGTCCACAGCGCCATGCTTTTCCTTAAAGTCACAAAGTTATACAACCATAACAGATACATACACTTGTAAAGCACATTTTGATGGTAAAGTGTGGACCTGGCAGCCAAAGTATTGGGGAAAACACAGTATCTGAATAAGCCCAGAGGTCTCCAATGGTCCATCCACTCCATGTGTTTATGTTGGTTGATGAGAAACTCAATGTGAGCTAGCAGCCTGGGGTTCTGCTCCTACATGAGTATCAAGCACCCTGGTGCTGCTGTGCTTCTCCTCAGCCACACGTGCCTCTGCAACCCTGGATGCCATTTTACAACAGCATGTTTAGCACCAAGGCCAATTTGGGCTAACCAGCAATCCTACATGGATGCATTTTACTTGTTTCTCTGCGCCTGTTAGTCTACAGGCTGTACAGGTTGCACCCTGTCAGTGTACATGAATATGCCTCTGTACCCAATCTAGCTTTGTGTTCTCAAGAAATCTGAGTGAAATTTGAGTGAAACTCAGACATTCAGGAAGTTTTAGTTACTAGAGGTGCATAGGGGAACCTTTTATGAACAGTTCCTCAAAATCTCAAGCTCTGCAGGACTGCAGACCCAGCTAGAAACCCATTAACTGTGGCTGCCTGCCCGCCCCAAGCAGTCCCTGGCAGCTCTGAGTCACCGTTCCTCTCCTAGAATTACATTTAAAAAGGCTCCAAATTATACTTCAAGCTTTTGATCGCTGCCACATTTGGTTTTCTGCCTTTTTCCTTATCTACTCAGATGTATCAGATTCTTTTGTCTCAGATGTAAGTAGCCCAAACTTAAGCAAGGAGGCAGGTAGCTCATTAACTGCCCACCAATAAAAACTCAGGAGCTTTTGAAGGAGAACTTAGAAAAATCATAACCAGAGCCCAGAAAAGCTGTATTGGCTGAGACAACAAATCAAAATAATGCCTGTTTTCCAGTTATTTGCAGACGTTAAAGGACCTTAAAAAAATGATTAATCTTATTTCCTAAAAGTTAAATATATACTTCTAAAAATGACATTTTATAGTTAAAAATACAAACCAAACAAATCTAAACACATTTGATCAATTAGAAAAATATTTATGTCCCAGCATCCAGGCTGTTCAAAACCACACAATGATTCACAAAGGTTTGGGAAACTTAAAGCATTGCAGCTGTAGTGATGATTTAAATCCAGAATCTGTGTGAATAGAGTTTTTTGTAAATTAAAAGGTAGATTCAGAGAACTGCAAAGGCACTCATCTGAGTCTGCATGGTTTGGAAAGTTATCCACAATAAAACCATTAAAATATAGAACAGCACAAGCTAATGGTTACTCGTGAGCTTGTGTGCTTCATTATTTCCTTTCATTACATTAAGTAGGGAAGCATCTCATGTAAGCTTTTCCTGAAGACATAAAGAGACCTTTCAATTCAATTTATTGCTTGGCAAGTTCCTGGCTGTGGTGCTGTAAAACCCCACCAACTAATACATATAATAACTGGAGTTAGGCTTCATAATAGTAGAAAATTATTACTCTGCGGAATTAAAATAGAACTGTGGGTTCCAGTTGACTGTCGGATACTTTTTCAATCTAGGCAACAGAATTCAAATAACAAATTACAGCACTAATTTATAAATAGCCACAAATCATTTCCCCAATGAACGAAAAGCCCATTTACTCTGTGCATACTCTCTCCATGTGCACAGTGTGCTTTAGGAATGACTGAATTAAGATGACCTACAGTGGCCAATCAAGCTGGGAGAAAGAAAATGAATTTCAAGTTGATACTGAAGCAGCTAAAGCACTTTCTTCCACTTTCCACCAGCTGGGAAGCAAGCCAACTGTTCTGCAGGACTGCTAATTTTTTAATGGAACCAAGCTCAAGCTTTTCATTGTATAGAAAACCAAAGTACTTACTCTTTTCCCTTTTACTAGATGCAGTACTTCAGAAGCTACAGAAGTAATCTTCCTTTCAGTGCTACAGAGGTGCCTGTGCAAGTGAGCCTATGAGATGTACAGATGTGGTGCATCACAACAAAGTAACACTATTTACACTGGAATCGTGGTGTGGTAACACAACGCAGGAATTTGTGAGAGCAAAGCTTCAGGCCTGCAGTATGAAAGTTGAAGCCTGTGGCAGGTATCAACTACACCCCCATGGAAAGGAAAGCGAGTACCCTTTCAAATCATATTTTCTAGTTACATCAGCAGCAGGGACAGCTGTTGCTTGTGGAAAGGCTTTCTTGCTTCTTAGACTGTCCTTTCAACTGGGTACATTTTCTAACTGGTAAAGGTCCAACAAAACAAATTCCAGAGCACAGTAAGAGCACCAATTTAATACTGCAATAGATGTCAGTTATGCAAGCAGAGTGGGGGGAAAAAAAAAAGGTTCTTAAAACAACAACCAAGTATGTGAAAGCAAACAGCAACTGTAAATTGAATTTAAATTGCCTAAGAGTAAAATATTTCAATGTTTTCTGTTCTGCTCTTATTAAAACCTATATAAGTGCGGTTCAGTCCTCCAGTAATGCATTTATTTCAATTTAGAAGATCAGTGCAACAGAAGATGTGAAAAATATCCAGTCTGTATCATTTGATTCACTGACAGTTAAAAGCCACTGGAGCACACCCTCCTGAGAAAAGCCCTTCCATCTGCAGCGCCACCAAAAGCTCCTCTCTGCTTAAATTTCAAAGCAAGCTGCAAACTCAAGATCTTAAGTCATTTGGAAGTCAGCAGAATAAGAGCTGCAGATCTCTACATTGTCAAAGCTTCACAAATAGTTTGCATACATTGGCTTCGTGGGCTGTCAGCTGCTTACAGCTGCAAAACAGGTCAAACCATGGCAGGCAGTTTTCTTTAAAGTGTCTAAACCATAGGAATTCCCAGTCTAGCTAAAGCTCTAATGAAACTGAGCTTTCTAGCTGATTTCCACTCAGATGAAAAGAAGTTTGTCCATTCCTTTGGCAGAAGATTTTTGTAGTGGTGCTAAAGCCAGAAAAAAGTCAAATAACTCTTCTGCACTAACAGATTTTCTGGCTGGAGCCAGTACCTCTCACTCAAACTCAAATGAGTCAACTTTAAAAATGTATTTCTGGCTCTGAGTTATATAGCAGTTCCCTTCAATTAATCAAGGACACCAATAAAAGCATGATGTTAATTTTTAAACTTTTACTTCTATTGGCCTGCTTGATTTCAAAGTGTTTTTCCTTTCCCCCTGGGAGAGGCTGTATCTCTGTCCCATCAAACCGTGCAGCAGAGAGCAGCAGACGAGGACTTGCCACTGGGCACAGGGATGATCCAGAGACAAGGGAGGACATGAGGAGACCCTGGACGGGGATAAGGCTAGGAAAGGAATGGATTACACTGCTTTACTGGAGGATCAACCCCACCTCTCAGCCTTTCCTCGGTTCAGGAGGGCACCGTAACACCCATCTCCCAGCAGCATCAGCAGCAAGAGGAGCCCCAGAGCAGCACTTCTCCTCCCAGCATCTGATCACAGTATGAGGTCCAGACACAGGATCCAGGATTTTCCTCTTAAATAAGGGATGGCTTTACTTTACCCTGCCCCAGACATCCAGAAGTTACACTTCGGCTTCCTCTCAGGCACTAGGAATGGAAATGTGCCTCCAAAGTGGGAGTCAGTCCATCCCAGGAAGGTGCCAAGGAGTCCAAAGATGGATATTAAAATCCAGACAACATAAATTCTTAGTAGGGTATCTATAAAAAAGAAAGCTGAGACTGTGGTCTGCCAGTGTCCTACATCCTTTCTCATGTGTGCAGCACTCCGCTCCAAAACAGAGCACAGTCCCAAACAGTGATCTGCATCACTTCTCTGAGCAAAACTGGGTAACTGTGGTGCCAAGAGAAACCCCTCTGAACACAAATTTGCACTGAGTATAACCCAAAGCCACATGAATTTTTAGGCAGAGGGATAGGCTTTTTAAAGATGTCTGAACACTTAAAAAATGAAGAACGGGTCTGAATTGCTTTAATTTCATCTCTAGGATTTTGTTTCCTTCTGAAAATCCTCTGAGGTGCCTATTTGCATCTTTTGGCACATTCTGCAAATCGAGGCTATATTGCATAATGAGTTTTATTTCCTATCTGTTTGGGTCAAGAACCACACATTTGCCTAAGGAATTATCTGTGGCACTGAAATTTGCTGGACTATAGATACAGCTTAATCTGGGAACAGGCACTGGAAACTGCCATGAAAGCCGTGTACAGAACACAGTGATTCTACTCACACGAGATACCTGATACAGTTGGCAAAAAGGCAAAGCTAAACAAATGCAGGTTTACATTTTACTATTTAAAGAATAAAATATTCAACTTGAGTTCCATTAACACCTGTCAGGATTTTGGTACGTACTCAAATCCACATTTCTAATTTTATTGCTAAATAATCCCAAACTTGGCAGTTGGAAGGTAAAATAAAATACCCATGCTAAACATCTGAAGCAAATTGTAGCTCTCTGGAAGAGCCCTTCTGCTGTATAAATGAAGGTCATATGTATAAATGATTGGAAGCTTAAGGAAATATGTCTTCTGCTTTTCTAAATTGATAACACACACATATTGCATTAATATTCCCACATCAATTACTGGACATGTTCCTCGCTGTAAGAAAAATGGTAATTTTTTAAAAATAATCCCTTGAAATAAAATTCTTACACTAATACAATTAACTCTTGCCATGCAGAAAGAAAAGGGTTGATTTAATAAGCTGCATCCCAGACAAGCAGTTCGTTCAGTCCCTGGGGGCGATACAACCTGAGCAAACCATGGTTTTGAGAAGTCCAGTCCTCCTCCCCTGCTAAGGATGTGCCAGAGGTGATAGGGCCTAGTGAGGACATGTCGGGAGGAAACAACCTAAAAATGTAGGGTTTGGTGTCACAGCAGAGGAAGGCAAACTGATGGCAAACTTAGGAAGGAGCTCTGCTTATTCATTAACTGCAAAATAAACCCAGCATACGTGGCAGAACGCTTCCTAATTGCATTCCCTCCATAAGGGGCAGCTCATGCCTGGCAGCGGGCACAGACTGAGGCCTCACAGCAACACTGACCTCCAAATGTCCAGGCTTATGTGACAGCTGACAGTGGGTGCAGGGCACACTGAACTGACCACTGAAGTCATGGGAGGGTCAGGGAAACCACCGCTGGCAATCATCACCTCCTTGGCTGCCACTGAGTCACTCTTGCCAGAAAGAACTTATTCCTAGGGCTCATAAAAATACTTCTGAAACACATTTTTTCCCTCTTCAAAGTGCCCCAGATTTCACTAAATGCCAAGTATTTTCCATCAAAGTTCCCAGGCTAAAATACACACTGAGCCATCTATAGGGTCTTCCTATATGTGGCTATTGTATCTGGCCCAGCGTGCAGCCAGGCTTCTCCATTTCAGGTGGAGATGGTCTTGGCACAGGTATGAGAGCCCAGCTCCGGTCTCTGCACAGGAGGATGGCAGCAGTTTCAAGTTTATCATGGCTGACGTTGAGCACAGCAAGCAGAAAAAGGCAAACATTTTGATCTTTAGTTTTACATTGTATTGTTTTTGACAGATTCCTTTATTTTCTGCTTTCTATTAGCTGATATAAAAGGACAGTTATTTCCATTGACAAACATTTTGCATACTTCCTTTTATCAAGCATCAGAATGTCCGTTTGTAGTTAGTTTTGCAAGACTAGCCACAAATGCTGCAGTGAATGTGCATGTGTGCGTATCACAAGGCTCAGAGAAAAGCTTCTGCCTGCCCCCTGAGCATCCCCTTCCCTGCACATTTCCAGTTGCTAGTCCCTGACTTTTCTGATGTCTGTCTTTTTGCACAAGAGGGAGCTCAGGCTCTGGAATAATGGTATGAAAATGTCCTGCCCAGGCCCTGCTACTCTGCTGCTTCAAAAATGCCTCTCTCTTGTCCAAGGTTAGGCTTACAAGGATCCTTTTTCTGTTTAAAATTCATTCAAAGGTTACATTAGAGGTGAAACCCTGACAAGATGGCTTGCAAGGCTGCCCGCACTTGGACCGACAGCCATGGAGGAAAAAAAGAAAAAAAGCCAGTATAAAAGCAAAGTGCTGAGCGGCTAATGCTGGTTTCAGAGGAAGATATTTGGTAGCTGCAGTATTTTTGATCCTTCTCTGCATGGAAGCTTGTTCCATACATTCACTACATGGGTGTTCATGGACAGTGACCTCCAGCCCACACATACTTACATGGGCAGATCAGTGTGTCAATACACACATGCATGTGTATGTACTATCCCGTAGACCCAGCTTTACATTTCATATTATTGCTTTTCCTCCCAACCTCTAGCAGTGTTCACTGCAAGACCAGACTATTTTTCTACAAGATTTTTCACTCTGTCCTGGTGTTAACAGAGGACTGCATTAGCACACCTCGGATTTCTGTGCTCATCCCACTATTAACAACATTCCAAAGGGATTCCTCTGAGTAACACCTTGCCTGTTCAGCTCTTCCTCCAGAACAGCCCAGGAGGCCCCACACAGCCACCACACAGCTGGGGGGCTAGAAAATAAGTTATTACAACAGCCAAAGGCAGCGCGTTTACGTCAAGAACACTTCAGCACCCTGCGAACGGTGTAGGTTTAAATCCCAAACAGAGACTTCATATCCTTGAGCTCCCTCTGCTGCTCCCATTCTTATTTACATACATAAAAACAAAGCACCCGGAGTCACAGCAATGCCAATAGTATTTCTGCAAGGCTCCTGAGACTCCAATCTGTCAGGGAAATGGACCCAATGGACCCCAAATGCAGCCCAGAGTGAGTGACCCTCGCACACAGAATGGGCAGCACTGACAAATGGCCACAGCCATGCAGCCCCAGCTCCTGCAGAGCTCTCAGGATCAGGCTGCAATGGCTGGGCATCCCACAGGGGCTGCTGGACAAAGAGGTACATTGCTTGCAGAGGCAGATCAGTTCCCTCTGATTCACTATAAACATCAAATAGTTCTTGAATGGTTATTCTCACACACATATATACGTATTTAAAATACAAATAATTTTAAAAGACAGGGATTTTCTGTGACCAGCAACCCCAAAAGAATTTTGTGTTTGTCTAAGTCTAAAGTTAAGAAGTTGTATTGGCTGCGCTGGGAGGCAGCTCTGCCAGGCACGGTAACTACAACAGCCACTTCCCAGTCTTGTGTGCAATCTATTGCAGACTGAATCAAATTGGAATAATTCAATGCAGTATTTACCCGTGACATAGTGTGAACAAAAATATTAAAAAAAGATTAAAAGATGACTGTGGAAAGCTAGCGTGCTCCTCACATAATTAAAACAAGTTGGTCACAGGCTCTTGCTTGCCTGCTGGCACAGAGGTTCCAGGCAGGTCTGCAGGCTGGGAACAACAGCCCTGCTCTGGGACAGCTCTGCTAGAGCCAGTAAGGGCTACCAGGAGTCACGTGGGGAGAGATTCAGGTCCTGGGCATCTCTCTGCCTTGCCTTCCTTTGCATAATCCCAAGGAAGTTTGCAGTCTCAGCCTGCCTCAGTTTCCCTACATGTTAAACAGATTAACATGCTCTCTCCCAACTGTACAAAATGCTTTTATGTCCATGGATTAATGATCTAAAATTATCTCGCTGCCGTCCTGTTCAGCTCAGCTTTGTTTAATTAAGATTGTGATTATCCGTGAAAATGAATGTAAATTTGGTGTTGGCTAAAGGCTTCTTCCAGGCAACGATAAAAGCATGTCTTTAAAACTATCTATTTTGCTCACAATCTGTTGCAAGTAGTGTACTTAACTCAGTATGGCTTTCAAGTACCTGTTAGCAACACATAAAATCTGTAGCCATGCAGTGGATTCCCTGTAATCCTACTTTATTGTTTCTAAATATCATACACTATTTCTAAGAAACACCATATAATAAATGCAGAATATTTCATTGCAGTGTCTCTGACTGGGGACTTATGTTACACAGTGTCAAATAACCTAATCAATATAGATAAACTCTTCGTTTGATGTCAGAAAAATAGTGGCTGAAAGGAGCTTTAAATAATTGTTTCCCCATAAAACTAATACCTTACTTCCTTTCTCAGTTCCATGCTAAACATCCAGTAGATTCCAACTTAAGCATTTGAAAAAATCCAAAAGGTAGAATTCATAGTTCCCCTAAACTTCAGAATACAAAAAACACATGTCAAAATCTAAATAGAAACCAACAGATGTTGAACATTTTGCCAAAGCACTTTTTATAGCTGTATAAAATCAAAATATATTAAAAAGTAAAGCTCACTCCACAAATATAAACATATATATTATATATATACATATATATATATTTTTTTCCCCATTCTGAGTTACTTTCTCCGCTTCCAAAGTGAAATTTCAGGTTAATCTTTAGTTAAGCTGGCTGATTGCATGCGATAAAGCAGCTGCCTGATGAAGTTCAGCTCGCAACTGAAGTTTCAGCATACCCCCAACCAAGAGGTCCCTGATCATACGCCCAGCATTCCGCAGTGGAGCCCAGGCCTGCTTTTATTACTTCCATCAGTAATCCGTGCTGGCCATCCCCAGTACCACCTGTACATGGCATGCACTATCCCTAGAAACTGCCCTTGCAGACCCAGGCAGACCCACAACATGGCCACACAAACTACATTTTTGTTTACTTACTGATGCAATGAAAGTCAAAGGAAAAATGGCAAATTCAGGCTCATGCTGAAAACATCAGTATTTTCTATTATGGCTGAGAGTATTTTGAACACTGAATATCTGAATCCTTAAACAAGGATTATACTGGGTAAGGATTATACAGCTGCTTCTCAGCAGCCACCTTTCTGTACTCTGTAAGTGACAAAGCCTATTGCATTGGCACACCACTTCTTGCTTTTCCAGAGATGGAAATTCATATGCTGGCAATATCAACAGATATCAGTGATGGAGTTCAAGCGCTTCTTGAAACACAGCTACCACCTCTCTGCCATGAAAGATACTAACTTTCATTCATTCAAAGGTGCTGCAGCGTGCAAGGAAGTGATGGATCTGCAGCAGTCATTTGCTTCTGCTGTTTAATTTCTCTATGCTAATAAGCATTTTCCCCATCTTGTAAGCTGACTCTGAGCTGACTGCATTGAGTAACAAAGAGGCAGTGCCAAGCATTTCCCTTCTAACCATTATCCTGGGACAGCAGCAGTCAACATTTGCACTGGAATTCAGTATTACAGCAAGAATGAAAAAGACCCTGGAACCCAGGGAACAAACTGGCTTAACTGAAGAAACGCCCCCAATCCATACACTGCTTTAAAACAGCTTTTCCCTCTGATCCCCTGCATGCCCAGTCCTCCCATTAAAACTTGTTTTAAAGTCAGCCCAAGTGGGACATAGAAGTTCAGCGGCTCCTACTTTTCCCTTGAAATCCTTAGCAAAGTAGTTCATTTTTCAGAGTCTGGCAGAGCAGAGATGAGAACAAACACAGGGGCAAATTATTTTTAGTGAGGGAAGTAATGAAGATTGGAAAGGTACCTAACTGCACATGTGCAGTTCTGTATTTATGCTCCTTTTTGTAACATCTGAAAGTCATGCCTGGCACACGTATCTTAAAATTAAATGCCACATCACTTCTCCAGAAGAAACCATAATGGTCTTTTGTAAATAACTTTATCTACTGTTCAGCATTTTACTAGTCTTGCTATGTTATACTATAGCATTTATTGTTTTACAAGTGTTAGCGTTCTCTGGTGGGAAATGCTGTAAAAACATAGAAACTTAAATAATTTTTTCATCTACTGAATTTATAACAAACATGGGACTCAACAGACAGTTACTCAAGCTGTAAGCCGTTTGGTTTCTGTCAGGGGAAATGCTGGCTAATCGGGACAGCCTGCTGTTCTACACTGACTAAAATAGGGAAAACGTAGACAAAGTTAAGTCTCTTTTGCTCTATATATGGGATTTTACAGCTAATGCATCTTAGCAGACTGCCCAGCACTCCCCCAAAACCTCCCAGCTGATCTGTTAGGAATCATGTCTCAAAAGAACAAGGCTGACAATCCTGGACAGAAGCATTTCTTAGCTTCAGGGGGTTGCTCCAATGGTGCCCGCAAGCTGTGTTTAGAGAAGGCTATCCTGCTCTGCCCAAAGTGTTGGTGTTTTAAGCTCCAGATCAGCAGAAAACAAAGATCTTTGAAGAGTCAACAAACCTTGGACCAAAATCCAAACAATGCCATTTGTGCAGAATGGGTTTCTTATTGCTTTGAAGTTTCGCTGTGCAAAAGGACAGCGTCACAGAAGACAGACCAAAAATCTCAGAGCCCACCTCTGCCAGAATGCAGCGCAGGTACCTAAAGATGCCATTGTACTTGGAAGTCAATAACCACCAGCAAAACATTTTTATTGATAGAAGCTCTTTTCCCCACTGGATACTGTCATGAATGCAGGTGATAAGCCATCAGCCTCTCTCAGGGACAAGGAATGGAAGAGCAAGGAGCTGGATGGGGGTTGCTCCCAGCCCCAGGTCTTGGTGTGCAAAAACTGGCAGATGGGGCACAGGGACTCAGACTGCGTGCCTGAGCCTCAGCCCTGGGCAAGGATTCATTCTCAGCCTGGTACTTGGAAAAAGTTTCATTTCTAGTCACTGTGCTGCCATGGGAGGCTAACCTCCCCCCCCAGCAGTGCATGTTTGCCAACGTTTCATCAACTTCCTATCTGAAATAGAAACTGCCATTTTGTCACCTCTCCCAGTATTGTTAATTGATTACAAACACTGATGTATCTGCCTGGCTGTGGTACTCATTACTAAGAATTTCAGATCTGCTTTTCAACTGCCTGCTTATGCCTATTTTATTAAATTTAGGGCTGATTTCAGGGTATTATTTGTGAAATCTCATTTTCCAGTTCACTTTTGGATATTCTGTTAATGAAAAACACTCAGCATTCATGGCGTGCACCACAGCGATTATGCTGTACAACATATGACATTTAATTAATGCTCACTGTGCTTAATGCTGAAGTGGCTCCTACCTGAAGGAGAAGCAGCATTCCTACGGCACAGCACTCTTCGTGGGAAAAAGCATCCTCCTCTACTGCAGTGGATTTGTGTGGGCTGAAATGAGAAATGGGCAGCACTTGCAGAGATCGCTTTTCCTTGTGTCAATCATTATTACTTATAAAACCAGCAATTATTAGTAATGTAACAAATATTTAAAAAAAAAATTAAAAAAGCAATTCCATAGTACTTTCCTGGTGGACCTGGGAGGGGTTTTGTCATTCTCCTCATGCCGTGAGCAGGAGCTATGGGTCACTGGTCCTGGAAACATTGAGCAATGCCAGTTTTACTGGCTTTGGATGGAAGCTGGTCTGCAAGGCAGCACTGCAAAATTGCAAGGCTCCATGCCCTACTGATAACCCATTTTTTCTTACTCACTACACAGTAAGTAAGGAAAACACATAGCTGCTCACTAAAGCTTCAGTAGTATCGGTACGATGATTTAGTTATCTGTGGCATTAAAAGTCTTCAATAGTTATGTGTTAAGGTTTATTTCTCTAGATGCATACATGCTCTCTCAGACTTCACCCACTCTCTCTGGATTACTCAGCCATCCTTTTAAACAATCATTTAAAAATAAACAAGCTTTAAGCGTTAATTAAAACAGCGCTTTCTGCAAAGCAGACAGCCATCATGAATGAAACCCATCAGCCACAAGGATTTATTCTTTTCAAACTCCACCTCTCCTTCACAAATAATGGCTTTACATGGAAAGAAAAAAACACGTGGATGACACCTCTCATAGCTCACTGCAGCACGGAGCCTGCTCTCCAGCACACTAAGCCTTTTGCAAGTTTGTGCTAATGAGAAACATGGAGTAATTACCTCCCAAACTATCGGCACCTGTCAGCAACCAAAAAAAAAAAAAACAACAAACCTGAAATCTTCTTGTTCAGCCTGGTTCATCTGTAGTCATGCACCTAAATATAATCTAAAGCAAATTCTGAATTTACCAGGTCATCTCCTGGTAAGAGACAACAATGACATTGGGGGTGCGGAGGTCTCTAGAGAGGTAACACAAGAGTTAATTAAAAGAGAGACTGGGAAAAAAGGATTACAGAGGCCAAGGCCAGGAAGTGATAAGTGGAAGTGTACGGTGTTTAGCTAGTAGCTTTCTTAATGAGTATATTATTAGACAACATTTCAACACAACTTAGTAACAGCTATACATCTGAAACTGTCCTCAAAGCAATTGTTTCAAGTCTAACAAGTACTAATTTAAGAAGGCCAAAATAATCACACATAAAGGTTTTCAGAAATTAATCAAAATTGCATATTTTGCAGCCGTGAAAATTTCTCCTCACTTTGAAACAGAAATACAGTGCAACTATTTGGAAATATTGGTGGCAGACTGTGTTCCTTCAAACAGAAAACAAAAGCAACAACTTGAATAAGGTGGGAAATGCATACAACAAAATCCCAAAGTTAATTATGCTTTCTTTAACACTGGCTTCACAAACTATCTTAGCAATAATCACTAGATTAAGTAAAGCCTTACAAGTGCTAAAACTGGAAGGCAAGGAAATAAAAAAGCAAGGGAAGACAGTTTACATCCTCCAGGCAGAGCTGCATTCTGGCAGATTAAACTGTAGTGAAAACATCCTGTCAATTAATTAGTGCTTTTATTATTTTAACTGACGTTATGCTGCCCAGTGACCTTTTGTTGAACATTACGTACTGAATAAAGCTATAAATACCTCTAGAAGTTCTACTTAACAAGATTAAAGCTGAATAACACAATGTGTAATTGACTCTGCAGGCTGGGGCTCAGCATCTCAAAGTTGCACAAGAGGCAGTTTCCAGTTACACACAGACGTCATCAGCACCTTTGCAGAACAGTCAGCAAATGATACTATCAGCAATATGTAACACAGCCACAGTTTTTGCCCCTAGCAGCAAGTTTTTGTATATGTGAGAAGTGATGCAACTGTAGATGCAATTTCCAGTAGCACAAACTGGATGGGTAAGGAGGGGTTCCTGGTGGCTCATCTGTAAGTTGTTCCCCAATGCTCCTCAAATTGCAAACAAGTAGGAAAAAAAGTTAAGTGAACCTGCTGAGTTACAGTGAACCTGCTGCTTTGCAGTTTGTGAAGTGAAGCCCTGGTGGTCACAATTTTGTTAAAGACCTAAACAAAAGTGAAGCATCTCCGTGAAAACGTGATGGGCAGATTCAGCAGGAGTGGGAGACGCTGGAGGCGCCATCCCAGAAAAGAGCTGCTCTCTGCAGGCAGGAAGGAGACTCTGGGGAAGCTCAAAGCGAGCCATCCTGATAGAGAAAGATGAGTAATAAAGTAAACTGGAGCAACTGGAGGGAGCCAGAGAAGTGGAAACGTAGGATCTGAGGGAGAAAAGGGTCCAAAAACTGAAGGCAAAGGAATTGACACCAAGCCATGTTGTGCAGTGCTTTAAATACAAGAGTCGGCTTAACATCAAGAAAGATACTGCCACAAAACGGGCACCTGAAGAGCCATCTGGAACAACTGATCCCTGCTTCATCGTAAAGTCAGCCTGCAACAGAAGGCTGTCATCTAAGATTTTGTATTTTAAAGTTTCTTCAGTCACAAGCCAAGCTTTCTTATGTTTGTTTAATACATGCACAAAACACACCCAACACCACAACCCTCCAGAAAAATAAAGAAAAAAAAAAAAAGACAGGTTCTGCAGGGGATTTTTCAGAATATGACACTCTCCCTCTGTTAGTGTTGAACTAATTCCCAGTTTGATGCTGGGGAAATTGAGCTGCTGGAAAGACAAACTTTCATATAAATAATACAACCAAAACCTTGACCATTTATTATTCAGAGATTACCTCATGATACTTTAAAAGAAAAAAAGAAGAATTTTAATCCTATGGTCTTGGCCAACTTGCATTCTTCCTCACCAAAAGCTTCAATAAAAGTGATTTCTCATCAGCTGTTGGATGTGTCAGCAGGGGGAGCAGCCAGCGAGGCTGGCAGTGACACTCACCTCCCCACGGCTGCTGGCAATTTGCCCCGGGCTCAGCAGTTTTGTGCCACTGAAGTGAAATGAATCAGCTGCTTTCAAAACAGGATAAACCAGGCCTAAGGCTGCACGGTTACAAGCAACTTCAGCACAGTCACCAGGTGATGAAAGTGCTGATAACAAGCTGAGAATGGAAAAAGAATAGGAAAGGAAAGTTTATCTAGAATCCAAAGAAACCTCTCAATACTGGAGGTTAATTGCTGGCATCCCAGATCTCCCTGAAATAAGCAGTTCAGAAGTAATGCTGGTGCACAGATCAGGAGAGCAGGGACAAAAAACACAAGCCCCATTCTCTCCTGGGATGCTGTGATAAGTCTGGGGAAAAGGTGAAGAAAGAGATAGGGCTGCCTTGAAGAGTGAAAAGTCAAAAGGGGTCAATCCAAAGCACGAGGAAACGTAGCATCAATTCTCTGATCAAGGCTGGCAACAGGTAAAGTGCCAAAACCACCAAAAAGAGCAAGTGAAATATTGTTCATTAAAAATATTAAACTGGTGAATGACACCAAGAAAGCCTTACCTCCTTCTTCCCAAAGACAGTGGTCCATAAAACTACATACAGAACAAAATCTAGGCTGGCAATAAGCAGTGTTTCCTCTCAGCATCCCGTCCTGAGCGCTGCTGAAGATTCCTCTCCTGCTGCTTTGGGGATAACCACGTCCATTGGTGAAGCTCCTTGCTTCCTCCTTACTGCAACTCACAGCCCTGGTGTTGCTGTGGACCACCCCAGTGCCCAAGGTATGGCCCAGTGTCCATTTCTGATGTCTGCACGGAGCCCAAGCTAAGGAGCATTGTACCTTTCCCTCAGAATTTCCCAAGTGCAGAGCATAACCATCTAAGAGGGATTTGGCAAATAAAGACTGGGTTATCCACACTGAAGGTCAGAAACACAAAGAAACTTCAGCAGCTGCAGTAAATTCAGTATCTGTGCCCTACTTTATTCACTGTCTGGGCACAGTTGTTACACAAGCAGACAATCAAGAGCAAACAGACCATTCACAGCTGTGAAGGGTCTCAGTTACTTTCCAGCTCTTCCCAGTGTGCAAATGCTTGCATTACAGAATATTTAATTACAGTGTTTTGGCCAGAACCAGGTTTTTCCTTTCATCCAAGCAAAAAAATAACAGAGTAATTAAAAAAAAAAAAAAAAAGTAATGAAAACTCAGTAAAAAAATTCCTTAAGCCAAAGGTCCACATTCAGTCTGGATTTCAAACAGCATATGTCAAGGAAGACTCCTGCTCGCTATCATTTAGCAGGTTGTTAAAAAGCTTCAAAAATGAAATAAAATTTAATGAGAGTTAAGAGGTTTTTTTTTTCTCCTTTCATCTGAATTTTTACTTATCTTTTCTAATCAGAGCAGATACGAGAGCTCAAACCAAAGAGAACGTAGTAATTTAGAGCATTCCACCCTGTGGCTTATGAAGTGATTTTGTGCACAGAGCTGTGGTGGCTTCAGCAGAACAATTTGCACAGCAAGTATCAGCAGGTGGCAGAATTCAGTCCCAAACATTGATTCCACATCCAGGTAGTTGCTTTGCAGGAAAATCTTTGGAGGAATTGTGACTGATATTTCAGTATGCCAGACTGAGCACATCGAAAGGCAGTGAAGAAAGCCTTCTTTCATAGCCCTGAAAGGTGCTGAAAAGATGATGGTATAATTTAAACCATTATTACAAAATATATCCAGCACTGTGCAGATAATCATGTGAATTTACTTTTGCTGTCAAAAGCTTGTTTTTAAAATAAGCCTTGACTGAGGACAGCACGTAAAATAACATTTTAGAACACTTTTCATAAAATGCAGTAATCAGAGACGTAGTCCTCATGCAAAGTTCTTGAAAACATTCGTTTTGTCCAGTGTTTCCTTCTTTTTGTAGGAATTTATAGCATGTTATATAGGAGAAATACAGTAATAAGGCACACTCTGGGCTTGTAGATCCTCTAATGAGTTGTGTGAGAATAGCATGTTAAGAAAAGCCATACATGTCATACATCTCCCCCTCACTGTAAAACACTGTTTTTACATTTTAGTGCAGCCAAAACAATTTATCTTTTTAATAAAAAAAAAAAAAAAAAGTATCTAATTTAACTAAACTTATTCAGGAAGAACATGTTCTGAGTTCCTGAAATCAGATTGCTACACCAGAGACCTGAAATACCTGAGAGTGGGCAAGCAGAGGTGAGAGCACTGGCTCCCTAACACTGGGGCAGGCCAAGATTTTAAGGGAGCTTAAAATCTGAAGAGCAAAAAGTGGCAGAAGCTAACGAGCTTCGCTGAGCCAAACTAAGTCATTTAAAGTCATTTAGCTCCTCTGTCTGGGGATGTCAAGGCTGCCATGCAATACAGATCGTCAGACGACACAGCTGAAGCGGTCTGGTGCTCTGTACAAACTGATGCACTGAGCTTTTCAACAGGAGAAATTCACTTGTGCTGTCACTTGGGTCCAACCTGAATCTCTGGATGCACGCATTTGTTAGCGCTCCCACAAGGTTTGTTTCCCTGAAGGCAGTGGGACTGGCTGGGATTGGCTCTCATGTCACAGCTTCAAAAATAGATTTAAACGTTACAAAATGCCACCTTTTCCTGGAAGGTAAATACCACGCACCCAGTGAGCCCAGAGGCATGCGCTGTACCCTCAGCATGTGGCCCACAGCCTGTGCCCGCCTCTCCTCCCAGCACCAACCACAGCTGAGCTGCACAGCTGACCTCAGCTTTTGTGTCACCTGCAGTGCAAAAAGAGGGTTCTCAGCAGCTTTGCTCCTGTGCTACGACAGAACTGCTTTCATTTCATGCAGCGAAACCACCTCCTATGTGTGAAACCGCTTTGCCTTATCATGCATCATGCTAAAAGTTTCTCAGCAGTTTAGGACATGGAGCAGAAAAGTGGCATAAAGTAAATATCTAGGATGTATCTAGGACTGTAAGATTTCACTTTTAGCAGCCATCAAATAAAGAATAATTTCAGGTTTTGGCTTTTGAGTCTACTCCTAGAAAATATGAAATCATGCCCATTTTGTTGTGATTCACTTTTTTAAAGTGAAAAATACAATAGGACAGAGTCTGAAAATGGCATTTACTTGGAATCATACATGTATTGCAGTGAGATAGCTGCAATGAACAGCTTTTCCTAGCAGGGCTGGCTCCAGATATTGCACACTTGAAACAAGCTAAATCCCACCATTAAGAGGTTTAGCTCTGCTGTGATTGTCAAAATCTGTCTATCACAACGCCTATTTCTCCTGTACTCAGAATTAACAATGGAAGTACTTTCTGACAGGCTAAATGAGATTTGGGACACTTAACAAGAGTTGGCTCAAAGCTGCTACCTCTAGAAATATAAAATGGCAGTATTGTTGACACTGTATGACAAATTATATGTTCCTTAATACGCTATGTCACTCCATTCAGTTTTATGATTGGCACTGACTATGGCTGAAACCCGATCCAAAGCATACAGAACTAACTGGCGCTTGCTTTGTCCCTCTTAGTATTTTCTAGACTACAGAACTTCATAAATATTTACTCAACAGGGTGGCATACTATTTTTTCCCATGAAATATGTGTGTCCGTATCCATAATTATGTGATTAGTTTTTTTCTGTCAGATGGCTGGCTAGCTGTGCACAGCCAGCTTAGACTGCAAGAGATGGGTAACTACCTTAAGAATTCAAACAAAGAAAAATCTCTCTATAAAGATTACTGTGCCCACTGACTTCTGCCAACTTCATTAAAACTACTGGAGAAGCAGGGGTTATTACTCAGCCTATATTGCTCACAAGAAAGGCTTTCAAGGAATCATTGTTCCAACACTGTCAGCATTAACTCTATTCTATATTCACAACTCTATTCAATACCCTCACGGGCCTCTTCCCATGATTTTGTCCAATTTCTCTTGGAATTATTCCGTTTTCTTGGTCTTTGTAGCATTCTGCATCCTAACAGCGTATACACCTGGGGCTCCTTACTTTTTGCACTGTGTGTATTCCATATTTGCTGGCCCCTTGATTATGATTTTGCAAACCACCCTTAGGTCCATTCTCATGTCACTTTGAGGACTCAGCTTAATCTCTTCCAGCACAGATACACTTCTGTAGCTCCAGCCCCTGCCTCCCTTTCTCCAGTTCTGTGTCAAGCTGCAGAGGGGAAGATGCACTCCAGGAGCTCATGTGCTGCAGGAAGAATGCAAGGACAAGAAGCAAAGTGCCAGAAAAACATAAATTCCCATGGATGTTGCAGAAATCAAAAGTCAGGACCTTCTTGTCCCTCCCTCCAAACAAATCCACATCTGGACACAAATGATTCACTAATCCTATCATAAAAGAGCATCTCAGACCTATGCTGTAGTATAAGCTCCATCTGCATTCACAGTAATGTAATAACTCACAAGTGACTCAGATTTACAACAGATAAGCGGTGATGTAATGCTGGTGTGAGAGAAGAATTATACCCTCGTATGTACATACACATGAGCGAATATATATGTAAATACATATATATCAAAACCATATATATTTCTCAAAGAACACTGTAAACTTCTCAAATAGCCTCTCAATAGCAAAATAAAAGCAAACACCTCACACATTTCTGGAACACTAAAATGCCATTTCCTTCTGAAGAGAAGAAATTCAGACTATAATTGGCTTTATTTCCTCCAGAGCTGGTTAGAGTCGTTGCACAGATTTTCAGAAGCCTTGGAAGCACAGACCTCTTGCTGGCACACCCACTAGAATCTCTGCTCACAGGTTCATGCTTGGATATGAACTTTAGGACCACTTCCAAGGATTTTTAACTGGGCACAAGGATGTGCCAAACAAGTGAATCTTATTACAGACTCAAGCTCCTAGCATGAGAACTATTTGAAACGGGGAAAACCAGCTCTGTTTATGATTTACAAAGAACGGAAACAGTATTCTGGTTTCATTTTGGTTTCAGATATTTTCAGGAATTAGAACTATGCATATACACCTTGCCTCTGAATGATACCGGTCTTGTTAACGGGACTGAGAGCTCTAATACTTGCCAAATGTCATTTTCTGTGTGCTTATTTTCCCAAGTCTTCCTCATGCGATTATTTTACAACTAACAGTTGCTACTACTCTCAAATCTGGCAACGTTTTGGAGCGCAGCGTGCAACCATCACCTGAGAGCCACCAGTAGCACTCAGATTCAATCACGTGGTACTCAGTGCAGGGCAACTCCTCAGACACAAAAGGACACGTGGAAGGTTTCTGAGCTTTGCTGAATGTTCATCTCAATCCTTCAGCCAACCTGGGCCATCACTGTCTTTTTTTCTTTTATCATAACCACTGGGGCTGCTGGGTAACTGGAACAATTAGGGTGATTAATTGCATGTTTGCAGTAAAAACATAATACTGGGAAGGGTTACATTACAGGCTAAATATTTTCAGAAAACTCCATCAGCTGGTAGACATAACAAATGCGATCAGTCCAATGCAACATGAAGCTGTGCATGTTGTGCAAACTGGTTTGCTCTGGAACTCAAATCTCCTTAAAAGAGGCCAAAGTGTTTAAAAAAATAAACTAAGTCAGAGTGCATAGGGGGAAAAGAAATATTGACATGTGAGGCCACTGTACTTCTAACATAAAGAAATACTGTTTTCCCTTTGGTCCTTTTATTGTCTAAGTAGAAAGTGCAAGGCATAGGAGAAAGCACACCAGACCAAGTGCACAAGTAAAGTAATGGGTTCCATTGAAAGGAAAACCAAAAAAGCACACAGCGGGATACCTACAATACTGACACATCCCTTAATGACAGCAAGAAGGCAAGCTGACCTGTCTGCCACTGCAACTTTAAAGATTTTGGAGAGGGAAGTCAAACCCCAGAACAGAAGATAGTCCCACTGGAAGTTTCATTTATTGAACCCTTACTTAAAGATCTGGGCTTTCATCTTCTACTCATCACTAAAATGTTGAAATGCTGCAACCACAGCCTCTTTCTGGATGTTGTGAACCCGCATGGTCTCCACAGATCCACTTTAACTGAGGGGAACATGAGTACTTACTCAGATACATGTTCCAAAGGACAAACTGGAGTCAAGAACCAACACTGCCTACACCTGCTCTTAAAGATGTGCCACTGCCAATGTGTGGCTGATAACAAAATTCCATGTGAGGGTGTGGATCACTTGCATTTCTCACAACCAAGCCAATCACAACTCAGCTATCTCGATGTTGTCATCTGGCCACAATCCTGTCTTCTAAAGAAAATGATAGCTGCCAATATTGTGTGATAAGCTCAGATGTGCTCTGCAGAAGTGTCAGAAATCCCATGTCAGCCTGCACTGAGTTGGGTGGACTGCTTTTAGTTCAGGAGCCACAGCTCTTGGAAGCCCAGGGACGTCTGCTCCACTCTCTGCCCTGGGGCACCTCGGTCCAAAACACTTCATCCTGTTCAGCGTTCTCATCAGTTGTGTCTAACATTGTGCTGAGTGTTCGACAAGCTATTCAGTGAGGTGTACTACAACATTTCGACATAAATAAAAGGCTAGCTTCTTATATTGCTCACACTACCACAAAAGTGCTTCGTTACAGGGAGAAAGAAGTGAACAGCAAAAGGTTTTATGTTCTATTTGCATGACTGGAGACTTTGTGCTTTTACACAAGCAGTGGGTCAGAGGGCAGGAACACCCTGTTTTCTTTCCAGCACGAAACTGATGTTTATTAGATGACTGTTTTGTTCTATTCGTTTTAAGTTGATTACATTTTAACTCAGTTCAACAATGCTGGAAAAGCTGACAATATTCCAGAGCCTTTAATCAATGACAACATGATGGAAAAAACGTTTCAAGTATTAAATAAGAGTATATTGCAACCCTAGTATGCTCTTTATGTCAGTAGGTCTTCTTTATTCTAGTCACTGCCAAGTGTTCATGTCTGCACTGCTGAAATCTCTGCTAAACTTCTCTCTTTAGTTGAGAGAAGTCTTCTCACACGCCAGTGTTCCCTGCAGCTTTTATTGAAGAAACTGCTTTTTATTTTTAACTGTGAAGTGTCTGTCAGGCTCATTAAAAAGGTAAGAATTTGATAGTTTATGAGAATAGGTGGTATGAATGTGTAAAGGAGGTGTGGGGCCAGAGAAGAATGTCAGGTTGAAAGAGCTGCTGTCCTTGCATCAACCACATCCATGTATGTTCAGTGTTTAGAAGTCCATCCTCTCTTTTGTTAGTCTTCTCAGTGAAGCACAGTAATTAGCTTTGAATTTGCTTCCTTCAGCTACAGGTTGTTACATCTAAACACAAGCAGAATTGTTCCTACTGGGGAAGAAGCATCCTTCTCCAGCTCACGCCAAACTTTGCATTCAAATATCCAGTTTGCCATGGTCATACTAACTACAAACAAATAATCTGATCACTGAAGAAAAGACAGAGAGCTGAGAGTCCATTTCAATTACACAGTGACTGTACAAAAAAAAAAAAGTTTCCATTGTCCTCTTGATTATTATCATTATCAGGAGAAAGCATAAGCTTGCTTAAATCAAAGTCCAGAAAAATTAATCAACCCCTACTTCAGTAAGAACTTATAGACAGTACAGAATCCTAGAACAGTGAATAAAACAGGCTACTTGATATTGTTCACATATACAAGAAAAATAAACCACCTATGGGAAAAAAAATACACCTTATTTTCCTAGTCAGGACGTTAAAACCAGCTTCAATTAGCTTATGTTAACTTGGGCAGTTCATACAGTCTTACCTTTGAGAAAAGTCACTTCTGATGCTAGAAATTTGCTGGTCTCTTCACTTCAGTCACTGCTCAGAATGAAAGCAGTCAGATTATCCCGTCTAAAAGTCTGTTCATTCTACCTGCTGAAACTTTGCAATGCTTTGAGGTTGTAGTTTCGAGCTTCTTTACCACCACAAACAGAATTCCAGTAAGCATCTTGCTTTGATGGCTCAGACTCCAAGTTAAGTAAAATACTTGCACAACAGAGCTAGAGAAGTAACCCCACATCCAAATACTCATGTTAATCAAAGCACTGGAGGAAGCTTCCAAGCACAGAAAGAGATTTAATCTACTTCTTGGTTTGATATAAAATGGAGAGCTGTGCTGTCGTAATTCAGTGTCTTCTCATGTAAGATGTAGCTCGCTTGCACTCAAGTCAGACACTTCTGAACTGCATCAGTTCTGCATGTGTTCTCTAGTGACTCCGTCCTGCTCCTACTGAGAACCTCAACATCATCATACATGTGTGCTTTCTGTTTCCAGAGAGGAATCTGCTTCAGAATTTTCATCAGAAAAGCATTCCTGGAATATTCTAACTAAACCTCATACACTCTTCTCTGCAGAGAAGACTTAGCATTTTGCATTCTGGACTGCTTTTCTTCCACAAAATGAACACCGCTCTATGGTTCAAAGCCTGTGTTCTGACCATAGTTCAATACATAATTTTATTTACATTTTTCAGAGTTAGTATGTGCTTTTATTGCCTCTAATTGCATGTCCCTTTGAAAAGAACGAAATGCAGGGGATGAAATGCTCGCCCAAGTTAACTCCAACCAACAAGTCACTTTCTTTGAATGTCTCCGATTTCTTAGTCAAATTTGTATTTCTAAATTATGGCTCTGAGTTTGATCAAATGGCAAAGCAGCTGTATTTGAAGGGAGAAAAAGTTCATCTCGAATTGACAAAGTCCATATTCTAGAACTGCTGTGCTGGAAACTATCAGAGTAAGAAGAACATTTAGAAAATTATGCCTGGCTTTGCTTAGCAGGTGTGAGGCACAAAGCCATCCTGATTCCATCTCAACCACTGCATCACCCTGCTGCCCAAATCACCACCAACAAGCTTATTTAACATGAACTAGAAATCTACTAAAAAGCTGTATGACGTAACTCTGTAATGATCACTAGTCACATTGGCAAGCTTGAGCTTAGAGGTTACAAGCTAGAAACAGTATAAAAATACTAAAAAAAATTAATCTTTTCCCTTCAGTTACAGAAATAAGTTTATTTCTTCATACAGAAGTGTCGGTAATTCTAGCAACCTGCCCAGCTGGTTAGCAGTCTTCTGAGTTTCACTTTTGAACCTGTGTCTGGCTCCAATTTATAGAAGGGAGATGGGGTTCTTTTAATATCTGTATACCCGGAGATTAAGAAACAACGGTTCATATGATGTTCCGACCAGTTTATTACAGAACAGGGAGACGGAACAACTCAGGGAGACAGGGAAGGGAAGGAGGGCGATAGAAAAGATGGAAAAGAAGCAGGAGTTGTGTAAAGCGGGGAGAGTCACCAGCAGGATCCAGCAGCGTCCTGTTGCACAGCGTTTGAAGGTCCAAGGCAGACACAGCGGGGGGGGGGGGCGAGGAGCAGCAGTGTGGCTGGCCTTGGGCAGCAAGCAGGCAGTGGAGGAAGTCGCGGAGCCAAGCCTTGAGGAAGCAGCAGCACTCAGGCAGCAGGCACAGGAGAGTTTGACAGCATGCAGGAGTCACCTCACGAGGAATCTGATCGTCAGGAATCCCTCTGTTCTGCTTCATGAGGAATCTGTTGCCAGAAACCTGTCCTCATGGTTTTCGATTCCCCTTTTATCCTCCTTGTTCTCCTGCCTATGTGACAAGGATGGGCCTTGAGCAAGAGTCATTGAGTACCCCCTGAGATGGCCACCATCCTGAGATAGGTCCACACAAAGGAGCACTTCTCAGCTATTGAGCTGCAGCTCATCTTGCTCTGGTTGCCCCTAGCCTTGTCTATCTGCATCCCCGAGACAAAGGATTTCACACTCCTTGTTCGGGACTTGCCTGGACTTGAACAAGTAAGTCTATCTGTGTCCCCAGCAAGATTTGAGACACAGACGTTAACAGTATGATCTCTTACACTGTGGAAACTGGTGTAAGCAAAAGAAATCAGTGCAGCTCCAAGAAACAGCGTCAAGTTTTCATTTGGTCGGATGCAGGCTTCATCCGGTCTTAAATTTCAGACTGAGCACCAGGTGTCGCCGCTTGCCGCCCAGCGCGCGCGAGGCCGCAGCGGTCGGCCGTGGCCGCCGCCTCAGGTAGGGCCGCTACCTCAGCTCTCGCCCCGCAGGCGGCGCTCGTCAGCGCCCCATAGCGAAGGGCCGAGCCCGCCCGCCCCCCCGCAAAGCCCTGCGTTCACCGAGCGGCGCTCTGCTCGTGCCGGGGATGGCGGAGTGCGAACGAGGGCAGAAGCAACCAGGCGAGCAAACTCGGTCCCTGGCTTTCGTGGCACTGCGCTTCTGGATAGGTTCTGCTTTTCAGCAGCAGTAAAATTTCCCTGCTCCTCGGCTTTTGAAACGTGTGGAGTGAAGAAAAACACAACCCAACCCATTGAGGACAGTACTCAGCAAGTCATGCAGGAGTTCGGGATCTGGCAGACTCCTGCTCAGGACTAGGAACTTCTGCTGGAAAAGGAACGTGTGCAGGCTTGCTGTACAAGTAGGCGCCTGTACAACGGTATGCAAACACTGTGCATCTGCAGTTCTCACAAGAGAGCACGCTGCATCGAGCTGGGAGCAGAAGTACTGGTGAAGAATAAGCGGCAGAATTTGTGTGTTCAAGTCTGGTTGCGTGAAGCTCACAAGGAAATCAATATATGCTGAAAGAACTTGGCAGGCGGTAGAGTCCTGCAGTTAGTTACACCTGACCTACATTCTCCTCAGAAATTTTATGCAATCTCACTTTATTTATACATCTGTATGAATGACATAAGATGGCAAGTAACAGACATATTCCAATCATTTGTTCATCACATCGTTGATCTTAAAGTTTTGAAGTTTTTGAAGTTTTCCAGGTTGTGCCTTATGGAAGCAGCTGGTGCGCTGTGTGAAGTGGCAAACTGGAGCTGGAAGTGGATGAGGAGCATCTCAGCTTCCTTGCTCATTGCTCCTTCTTCCTTTGGCACTGGCAGTTGCTCTTCTTCTGGAGGATCATCACGTATCTGTCCATTAAGAGAAGCAGGGACTTCATCTCACAGAGCTCGTCGTAATAATGCATGGCTTCCCCTTGCGAGATGTCTGTTCCCGTGGAAGCTGAGTCCATTTGTCCCGTTCCCTGGAAGTGAACACAGCATGAGCAGAGAGAAAGGGAAGCAGGCTCCTTTGGCAGGGAATTATCCTGCAGGGCTCGGCTTCCTCTGGAGGTAGGCCAGCCTCACAGGACCGCTCAGTGCAGCACATGGGGCTCACAGCACCTCCAAGCCCCACGTTGCATAGGGGCTCCCAGTTGCATAGGGGTGTCAGATCTGCGAATGAGCGAGTCCCTCTGGGGGAGGTAGTGGACTTTCTGGGGTCTGCTTTCCTTGGAAGCCTTCACGGACCAGGTCTGTGCGGCTCCCTGCTCCCACCAGCAGCCCCCTTCCCGTGCAGTGCACCTCAATCACTCACCTGTTCCCGAGGTCTTCTTACTTTTCTCCAGAGGCTGCGGGCAATGCTCAGCAGGCAGAGAATGCAGACATCTGTCAGGAAGTGAGGGACGAGCCAGGTTTTCCCTGCTTGGGCCAGGTAGTCCCAAAGGAGGCCCAGAGGGTAGGGCAAGCTGAGGGCCTTCAGCTTGGTGTACAAGGTCTGCTGCTCTGGGCCCTGCGTTACGCCAGCCTTGCTGACCCTGGAGCGGATCCATGTGAGGCAGGGGAACAGACCAAGCCTACAGGGGCAGCTGGAGTGCTGGTGCTCGGAGACGACTGGCAGCTGCTCCTCAGGAAGGACCATCTTCTTGACCCTTTCCCAGATCCTCATTGGGTACGTTGACAGTCCCGACCAGAAGGGCCCCTCAAAGGCCTTCTGCTCCGTGCCCAGGGGCTGCTGCTTCTGGTCCTCTGTAAAGATCGCTCTTCCGAACATGAAGCTGCCCCATCCGTGGCAGGGCCAAAGGCCAAGCCAACAGGGCCAGCTGGAGGCCTGGCACTGGGTGTCAACGGTCAGCTGCTCCTCAGGAAGGACCAGCTTTTTGGCCATGTCGCAGGCACAGCCAAGAGAGCTGGAACGGCTAAAGCCATCCCTGATAAATGAAACTATGGCCAGAGCCACAGTCAGGGTGGGAGTCAGGATGAGTTTCATCCTGTTCTCTCCCAAGGAACAATCCAACACACAAAGTGGCTGCTACCTTGAGCGGAGCTCCAGAGGTAACCACCAGTACAGAGCGGCTGCCCTGCGTATCTGAGCTGCGGGAGGCTGCCAGCGTGACTGTGCCAAGACTGATGTCATGCCGGCTTTGTGATGTCACAAAGGAGACTGTGACAGAGCTGGGGAGGACTTGGAAGCCTGCTGGCACTGCTGCTGTCCCCAGCACAGGACGTTCTGCCCAGCAGGATAGTGGGCCCAAACCCCTCATGTTTTGGGCATTGCCCTGCACTTGTCAGCAAGAAGGAGCTGTGGCCAGAGCCACATCCAGGCTCCTTTCAACGCTGGCTCCATTGGGGAAACTGTGACACAACTTGCATCCAAAAGCCTCTGGGGGCAGAGTGGAAACCCCACCCTTGAGAGGAAAGCCAAAAGTTGAACAGTTGTTAAGGTTGTGTGATGTTTTTTGTTGTCGGTATTCCACATCTTAACATCACGTAAAACTGTGTGAGCGAAAGAGTTAACGTTCTGGTTCCGTGGACTGCCTTTTCTGGGCATTTTGGGTTCTCGGAGAGGAGGGAAGGAGCGGCATTCCCGGAGGACTTTGTGTGCAGAGGAGGAAGGGTGGAGCTGCTGGCAGGATGCAGCCGCTCTCCCTGTGGCTGTTTTGCTCTTTGGGTTCGCCGCAGAGAAAAGCACGTGGTTCCAAACCTGCAGTCTTCTAGCGTAAGACCTCGTGTTTGCACGCTCTTTTCTCTCTGATTTGCTTGATTTTGTCGGATTTAGTAAATCACCGTTCCTCCTGAGATTGTTGCCGTGGTTTTTTTCAGTCCCACCTGCTATCTCCCTTACCCTTGCCCTCCTCCCCTTCTCCCGGAGCGCACGGCCTGCAGGTGCCTTGCCTCATTGGTCCCAGGGCTGGGGCCGGCTGGGCTGCGCTGCAAAAGGTGAGCTGGTTTTTTTTTCCCCCTCTCTTTTGTTTCCTTCTGGGCCTGTGCCCCTGTCACAGACAGAGGTCTAGGGATAACTGACAACAGCACCGCATAACTTCAAGCCCTTAACACAATCCTGTGGCCCAAAGCACAGCCCAAACGACTGCCTTGGGATGTTTTTCTGCTCCACGGAGCTCCTACAGAACTGCTCCCAGGCACCAGCTTGCTGGGGAGGACACACGTCCCCTGCAGATTTCCCAGGGTGTCCTGGAGGACTTCAAGGGATTCTCAGTATACCCTAGGGCAAACCTGAGTGCCCCCAGAGCTCCGCAGTGTGGTCTAGGGCACCCTAGAGGCTCCTCTGAACAGGCCAATGTAACTGTATCAGAGTAGATGACTCTACCGACCCAGAGGCTGCCCCATCCGTGGCAGGGCCAAAGGTGAAGCCAACAGGGCCAGCTGGAGGCCTGGCACTGGGTGTCAACGGTCAGCTGCTCCTCAGGAAGGACCAGCTTTTTGTCCGTGTCCCAGACCCAGCCATGAGAGCTGGAATGGCCAAGGCCATCCCAGATAAATGAAACTATGGACAGAGCCACAGTCAAGAGTCAGGGTGATTTTCATCCTGTTCAAGTTGCCTTGCATGAGACCCTCTACAAACAGCTGTGCCTCGAAAGCCTCAACAAAGGATGTGAGAGCCTCAGTGGAAAGGCCCTTCATCAGTGTCTGGTACTTGTCTATCATGGACCACCTGCCATGTTCTAAAATCAGGAGACGCACATCCCTGCAATAAACAGAAGGAAAGCAAAGCCAGAAGTCCCAGGAGCTGCCTAATGTAAGTGATCCCACTTCTGACTCAGGAGCACACAGCAGATGGGCAGATAGTACCCAGAGCACCGCTGTGGGCTCACCCTGCCCTGCCTCAGCCCCTGCTGCTGGCTGCTTCAGAACAGCAGCTACCTGCAGGCCCGGTCTGAGCCTCGAGTTTGATATACTGAGCAGTCAGAGCCACGAGCTGCCCTGGAACAAACCTCCACCAGCACAGAGCAGTGTTTTCTGGGCTCCTTGCTCAACCTCAACAACTGCAGTGCTGCCTCCTTTACTCTCCCCCAGAACTCACTTGGCCAGAGTCTCAGGCTTGATAAGGATATTGAAATATGTTTTCTTCAGCTGCTCTGTTATCATTTCAAGAACTGCTGGAGTAAAGCTGAAGTCAGTCAAGTAATCAATGATGAGCTGAAACAGAAGCTGTAAAGAAAACAGAATTTTCCATTTTCCAGAAAAAGACAACCGGTTTGGAATTATTCCAAATAGAATGCTTGAAAGAAACAAATCATTTGATCAACATAAAAGACATAAGGCACATTCCTCAGTTCTGCTTGATATTCTTCACTAAACAATTCCTTAGCAAATTAATTAGTACTTACAGGTAGTTTATGATTGAATCCTTTCACTCGAATGATTAAGCCGTGCTCTCCAGCCACCAGCTTGTATTCCAGCTGGGCGACGTCTGCTGCGTAAGCTGGTTCATCAAGGTTGAGAGAAAGGATGTTTACAAACGTATCGAACAACACTATGCTGCACAGAGAAAAGAGCAAACGATGAACACTTGAACACTGCAGGTAATCAGCTTGGATGTACACACAAGAAATTCTCCAGCAGACATGAAAACTTGGGCAAAATGAGACTCCAACCCATTTTAACAAATCGGGAAATACACAGTGCAGATCTCCCTTCACCCAAACGCACGACTTAAGAATTACTTTGACATTCAACTGTTCTTTGCAAGGAATGATTCCAGCTTCACATGTGACAGGATTACTTCGGCACAGGAACACTGGAATGAGATCACTGCTTGCCAGTATGGAAATTGATGAGCTACAGCAAATCAGACTGCAATGTGGACATTGCTGCCCTGGCTCAGACTTCCAGATTTTTGTTGCTGCCTGGATTCCAATTCAAAATGCAAAACATAAATCCCCATGGCGTTTCTAAAGCGCTCCTTGTGCGGGTCTCAACAGGCCAGGAGAAGACCGCTATGAAATTTGTTGCAGACAGCAGTGCCAGACTAAGATCAGCAAGGGAGCACTGTGTGCAGAGCTGTCATCTCCAGTCTGTGCAACGCACGGTTCCACACACTGTCGTCGTGCTCTTCACCTGCTCCTGGAGGCCCCCAAGGCCCTGGATCGGGCCATGGCCGTGCTGTGTGCAGGACCAACTCCTCCCCTAACACTTCCTTGTGGCACACACACTGCTGCTGGCACATTTTGTACAGTTTGCACTGCAGAATAACACACCATGAAACCCACACACACCCAGCCGCTACAGTGACGGCCTGCTGCAAAGCCACCCTTGCCAAAGGACAGATAAACTGCAACAAATGGATGAATAAGAAAGGAAGTCTAATTCTATTCCAGCTCAGAACGAGTCTCTCTGCACTTCCCTGTGTGTGGCACTATGGTTACCCCACACAGCGTGCACAACTCACACAGCCCTTACTTCTCTGCAGACCGCTGTATCAACGGAGAGATCAGATGGAAACGAACGTAACCTGGTGGGGAAGAGAGACTTCAGTGAGACATAGCAAGTGACAGCTTCCCAAAGGCAAAGCTTTTTTCCATCACATTCTATGGTCACAATTCAAATCTAATGAGAAATGTCACTGAGCTATAAGGAAGTATTTTTGCTTGTATTAAGTCATCATCAAATGCTTCTCTTTTTCAATCCTAAATCTTTCCTTACAAATATCAACTGTTAGAAAACACAAAGCCGTACTTCATAGGATGCTTCGACACGTGGTGTGATCATTATCAATACAAACAAACAACTCTAGGAAATTCCACAGAATGTATGCTTAGCAGACACTAAAACCTGCTGTTCTGCTTGAAAAGAGCAGTACATCTTCCACACGTGTCCCAAATGCAGACTCTTATCTTTCTCTGCCTGTAGAAGAGACTACAGCTTTCTCTAGCTGTGATGTTCTTTGTTCTCACAACCTGCCACTGTCATCTGTTCCGTATGCCAAATTCTGTCCATAGCCAGGCTCTCTGAAGCCAACGTTTTCAGAATGTTCTGGTGATTCCACTTTTTAGCCTGTAGGATCTGCTGGGTTTCTTAGTTGCAGGGTAGTTCACCCGCTCCTCTCGTACTGCAGCCAATGAATGTGTCAAAAGGATCATAGAAGAGCTGGCAGTAAACACTGGAGCTTAAATGGTGAAGATCTGCATGAGTTACTGCCTTTCAAATAAATTCCAGCTGGCAAAAACAAGGGCTTTGTCATCTTAGGAAAGCCTTAAAGCATTTACCTTTGGGGATTTTAAGTTTATGGTCCTTCTTGTACCACTGGCAGCTTTGCCATGTGCTCACTATTTTGATGGGATGTTTTGTCTCTGGGCAGTCAGCAACCTTCAAAGCAAAGCTGGTGGCTAACAAAAAACACCTCACACTTACAAACCCAGGGAGCAGGAGTCAAAAGATGCCAAAGTCCCATTACAGAGCAGGATGGAGCACTTGACTAATGACAAAGTCAGTTTCCCATGGAGGATTCACTCCCCTGCTTCCATGCGGTGTGTTTTGTGCTGCTCTGAGCACAGTCCAGGCACTCTTTATGTTTCAGCCACTGTTTACCTTCCATGCTGTACTGCATTCCAAACCACCTCTCCTTTAGGTGACACTGGCCCTCGTTGGCAGCAGACAGCAGAACAAGGTTGGCCCTCTGTGGATGGAGCTGGCTAAGGGCATCCGCAATGATGTATAACCACCTCAGCCCAACCACCCTTCTCAGGAAGGGCCATCTTCCTGAGCTTTCCCCAGATCCTCATTGGGTACGTTGAAAGGCCAGTCCAGGAGGGTCAAACAGAGCGTGGTGATTAATGGTTCTGTGTCCCAGTGGAGGCTGTTAACGAACAGCATCTCCCAGGGATCTGTCTTGGGACCAGTGCTCTGTAACGTCTTTACCAATGACATCGACAAATAGCATTGAGTGCACCCTCAGCAAGGTTGCTGAGAACACCAAGCTGAGTGGTGTGGTTGACACAATCAAAGAAAAGAATGCCATTCAGAGGAACCTCAACAGACTTGAAAGGTCAGCCTGGGTGAACTTAATGAGGTTCAACACAGCAAAGTGCAAATTTTTGCACTTGGCCAGAGGAATCCCAGGCATCCATACAGAATGGAAGGAGCAGTCCTTGAGAGCAGCCCTGCAGAGAAAGACCTGGATGTTCTGATGGATGAAAAGCTTAATGTGAGCCAGCAGTGTGTTCTTGCAGCTCAGAGTGCAAATGGCATCCTGGGCTCCATCAGAAAAGGGGTGGCCAGCAGGGACAGGGAGGTGATTGTCCACCTCTCCTCTGCTCTTATGAGGCCCATCTGGAGTCCTGTGTCCAGGTCTGGAGCCCCAGTATAAGAAAGACAGAGAGCTGTTGGAGAGGGTCCAGAGGAGAGCCACAAAGATGATCGGGGGACTGGTGCACCTCTGAGGGAGCTGGGCTTGTTCAGCCTGGAGAAAAGAAGTCTGCGGGGTCTGCACTTCATAATTATCTGAAGACAAGTGAAAATTTACTGTGGAAGATTATGAAGAGCAGCCCATTTCTAGCATGATCAGAAGCAACACCCATCTTGAAAAATCTATGAAGGCTTTCCCAAGAAACTAGGCACATGGCTGTTAACCACTATATAATATAGGAAGAAATTAGTAAGTGAAACCACAAAAGCCTCCACTAAAGACAAAATATAAATTAAGATTATAAATTATGTTATATTAAAATAGAGAATACAAGCTAGAGAGGTTGTGGATGCCCTGTTCAAGGTGTTCAAGGTGTTCAAGGCCAGGTTGGATGGGCCCTGGGCAGCCTGGGCTGGTATTAAATGGGGAGGGTGGTGGCCCTGCATGTGGCAGGAGGTTGGAGATTCATGATCCTTGAGGTCCCTTCCAACCCTGGCCATTCTGTGATTCTGTGAGAATGTGAGATCACAACTGGCCCATCATTAGAGCCATGGTTAGATCCAGATATCACTCCGTGAAGTCATTAGCAAGGTCACCAGTAACACTGCACAGCTGAGAAGGACATCTGAAGAGCTGCTGAGAAGTGTCAAGGAGGAGAAATGTGGAAATCGTCCCCTACTGCCCTTTTACCTCCCACCCCCAGCCCCAAGGAGTAGTCTTGCCTAGGCTTTTTAAGCCTTACTGATGTCTGCTAAGACATGCTTGTAAGGATACCCAGGGAGGTTAAATCCCTGAGCAGGCAAATCAGGATATCACTGCCCATATCTGTAACGGATCTGGAGCTCTCTCAATGGCCTGTGCTGCAATACAGCATATAGTGACACTCTCATTTCAGGCACAGATTCCATAAAGTCTTTCTTTACATTTGGATACTTCTATTACAATTTGGCAAGCTAAGTAAGGACACAAATCTGTGCTACTGCTAGTCCTGCAGTAAGAAAATATTGGGCAAAAAATAGGAAAACCAGACCCATCTACACATAAGAATGATTTAAGTTTCCACTGTTCCAAAGAAGGTATGTTTCACATAATAATTTTTCTGTCATGAAAATTATTTTTTTTTTTGGAGGAGGGAGATTTTTGTTTACAACAAGCTGACTTTATTGGATTGCTGGTTAAAATTAATTACTTATTAATATGGAAAAAAACAGCTATAGTCTTGTTGTGGATTCAGAGGTTTGCAATTGGCTGCATTTAAATCCAAGAAGAAGAATAAAAACAAATCACCAGTAAGACTGCTATTATCACTGTCATACAAAAACCTGCTGCGGTGCAGATGTGGAAGAGCACACCACAGAAATGTTAAGATATTGCAGTTGGCTGTGGGGGGACAAATGTATCTTACATATGCCTGCTGAATGGACATACTATGTGATTCTTCAAGAATCCCTCGGGTTTGCTTTCCTTTTTCCAAAGCTTCTGCAGAAAATGCAGATCTACAATAATCTGAGGTTTTGGACAGTGTCACAGACAGCTCTGTGTAAAACCTGCAGCCCAAACTTGCATACCTAACGCTGTCAGCTCCGTACCCCTGCAAATAATTGCACTGAAAGTAATGAAATCAGTTGTATGAGTAAACCTTAAAGACCTGGCTCCTGATTTTAGGTTTTAACCTTCAGAGTACGATCAAAAGCTGGCTGCTCTGTGACAAACCCCACGGAGTTTGCCATGAGGACAGAGAATTGGCGCAAGTGTAACCTGTTAGAAATCGTATCTTCAGATGTTCAGAGTTAGCAAGGGAGTCTAATCCTTAGAAATCCTAAAATAATAATGATGACATAAAGAATTCCTACTGCATACAGAAAGATTTCAAAAGCGGGTTTCATAGCTAGCTTTCCTTTTTCTCCCCACATTTTATGAATTTGCCCAAGTTCTACATGGCTTCAGTTTAGGTCAGAAGAACACAGGAATGACTTGTCCAATCCAAATTATTCATTTCATACCGGATTGATTTCATTATCCTGAGATGTTTAATTTAAATAAGTGGAGACAGAAGAGATCACAGTTCTGGAAACATTGCTTAGCACTAAGTTTGGAATGAAAAGTTTTTGCTCTGAAGCCCAAAGTGAACAGCATTATAATAGCAGTTGTAAAGGAGTATTTCTTCCTTGGTTAAAAAGGACAAACAGCATAAAATGAAGAATGAGTGCTTGTCATATCCATATACTGTATAAGACAATTCTGCCTGTCAACTAGAAATGCACATATCACATTTTACTCTCTTACCAAGTAATTGTGTCCAGTTCTGGGCTCCCCAGCACAAAAAAAGACAGGGATCTCCTGGAAAAGAGTCCAGCAGAGGGCCACAAAGATGATAAGGGAGCACCTCTCTTATGAGGTCTTACCTGGGTCTGTTCAGCCTTGAGAAAAGACAACTCAGAGGGGATCTGACCAATGTCTATAAATATCTAAGGTGCAGCAGGCAAAGAGACAAGGCCAGGCTGCTTTCAGTGCTGTGTGACCACAGGACGAGGGGAAGCAGCCATGAATTGAGGCCTAGGAAGTTCTGCACAAATGTGTCCGAGAAGCTCTTCCCAGTAAGGGAGATGGAGCACTGGCACAGGCTGCCCAGGGAAGTTGTGGAGTCTCCTTCTCTGGAGACATTCAAGACCTGTCTGGATGCCTACCTGTGCAGCCTGGCCGATGGAGCCTGCTTTGCAGGGGGTTGGACTAAGTGATCCTTAGATGTCCCTTCCAGCCCCTACAATTCTGTGATTCTGTAATTGACTTTTCCATGCAGTGACAGATGCAAAAGAACTTTGGGACAAATTTCCCAAAATGTAAAAATCTGAAACTTGATTATTCACACAACACCAACCCCAGCAATGTTCATACATTTGAAACAGCATGTGCCCCACTGCCAATACTCTACTTCTTTGTAACCGCCCACCTCTAGGAATTCAGACTGGGGTAGCTGTGTATCATTTTATTACAGAATGCAGTCAACATGGTCAGGTATCATTTGCCCCATCCCAAGTCACCTTGTCCTTCATGTGTCTGGAAACAGTAAGCCTTAGTAATGGTTTTGCATCTATTTTGCCACATTGTTATATTCTAAAACTCGATCACCTCTTCCCCCCCAGCCTTCTCCTCTCCAAAATAAGATGATGCAAGTCCTTTTTAACTTCCCTTTAAGGCAACTGCTCCATTTTCTTGTTCTGTCAGGTGACCTTCTCTAGGTCTTCTTTAAATCTGCCACGTCCCTCTTGAGATAAGCAGTGGTGGGTAGCAATGCAATGAGAGAAATCCTACTAGAGTGCCCTACCACCAAAAAGTTTGGTTCAATGACAGTTCAAAAGGTGGGGGAAAAGGAGAATAAGGAGCCTGGCCTGACAGTCTGGAAGCAATCACTGGCACAGAAACACAGGGAGAAAATGGTAGTGTATATAAAGTGTATCTGCAATGCCTGTGCTTTACAGCCAGTGAAATGGGCTGGAATCCTTCCTGCTTTGGAGATTTAAGGAGTGCAGTACAACGCTGAATAGGACTTTGGAAAAATAACTGGGTAGGAGACTACTGAACTGTTTGTCTTCTTTCTTTAAATCCTTTTTCTTAAATCTTAAATATATTAAGAAAAAAAAACCAAACTCACACAACTCCATCTACCAAAGTAGATACCAAAGAAGATATCTACTTTGCGAGTGCTGCTGGTATTTCTATTCAGAGATTGTTTTATTTTAAAAAGAGCTTTGCTCCATTCAAACACCTTGCAGAAATACTCAGATTTTCCCAAACACAGCAGTTTTAAGAGGTTTGGGATACTCCTGGGAGCACAGATGCTGCTGTAAATCTAGCAAGTAACAAGTTGTATGCCAGATTATTTGGTATAGATACACGTGTTTTTCAGTCTCTCCTCTTGGCAGTCTTAAGTTTGCCACTTTTACTTTCACCAAAACCCCGTCTGTGTGCTGAAAATCATCCATCTGCTATATTAAAAAGGGATTTATCAGCCTAATGTCTTTACATCTTGCATTGAGCAAGGGACTGTTAGTGTAAGTAGCAGAGAGGAATGTTTATTTTATTGCACTCACCTCTATGGTCTTCAGTAGCACCTACTACAGTAGTGGTCATCTACACTCAGAAGTTTCAGAATAAAAATACTGAAACCTGGCTCTTACTTCAAGCAGGTTTGTTACTCAGGGCAACACCTGAAATTTGCCTAGAAGAATTACATGTAAATATACAACCTCAAATCATCAAAACCAAACAAACAATTCAAAGCTTTTTAATTACCCAGAAGTAACATTCTTCCAACATTCTTCCAACATTAACAATTGATCCGCTTAATACAGAAAGCACTTGCTTTAGGCAAAACAGCAGAGGAATGCATCTTTCATTTTTATTTAAACAGTATTATTGAAAATTATGATATGTATAGCCTTGACCAATTGGTATTCTAAGCGGTGTTTTGTCCTACCTTCTAGGACATCACATCTTTGCTATGCCAGTGTACTTCCAATCCACATGCACAAAGCTGTTCTATGTGAACCCTTTAAAAAATCTGTACTGTTTGTTTCAGCTGTACTGAGCTAAACAGCACTGCAATAACGTATGAACTGTCAAAGGCACTCAAAATCCTGAAGCCTGATTTAGGTATCAGCAACCCATACTGTCTTCCCATTCTCTCTCAGTCTTCAGGCTCTACATCACTTAACTCTTCCATAATACTCAGAACCGAGTTTCTGCTACAGCAAACTGATACACAAACAACACAGCAATTTTTGATTACTGTCACGAACGTGAGAAGGCCACAGAGTGCACATGGTGTGGAGACCTCACTCCAAAAATCAAGGAGCCATCCAACTTCAGCAAAGAAACCAGAAATCAAAGTCGTAATTCTTTCCTGCTTCCATCTGCCTAAGGGGGATGCAATTTACCTTGGCTTTGGAAAACCTCTTTCACGCAGTGAAAACAAGGGTTTTACACTGCCAGGGAGCAGAGCTGTGAGGCTGGTAGCTCTAACATGATCATGAAGTGAGCAGACATTAATCTCCTTCTTTTAGCTGTTGTGACTGCTCAGTAACTAAGTGTCACCCTAGCCTCATATTAACAACACCCTCCTCAATAATGAAAATAGTGCTCCCTGCCACTCAGCTTTTCTCCAGACTATTTACTGTTTAGAACATACAGATTGGTCTCTGCTTGCTTCTTCTGGGGAAGAAGATGGTTGGCTAGGTTCACTAACCATCCCTGAATCCTGGCTGTCAGCTGCAGTACCTAAAAAAAAAAATGAATAGGAAATAGGAATTGGAGTTAAATGCAAACAAAAAAAAAATCCCATCCAAATCCCTGTATTTCAATTTGCCTTTCAGGTATCAGTCACACTTTCAGAGAGAAACTCCCAATGCAAAATAGCTTTTTTGTAAATCCAGTTCATTTTTCAGTGCAGTTAATTGGAAACTGCTTAACATCAAGAGCTGCTGCTCTCCAATCTGAGATGCTGTACTTCAGACAGCACTTGACTGTTTCAGCTAGGCTTAAGGAAAGCAGCAGGAACGCTTGCTTCAAGATGGCAGATACAGAAGCTGCACTGGAATAGAAGTATGAGACCGGCTCTTCTGCCCGCTTAGCCACAGTGAACCTGCAGCATGCCTTACGAACACTGCTGGGAATTTTAAAGGCCTTCACTGACTGACCAATAGTCTCTTTGAATCTATCTAGGATGTTTATTTTTTTTTTAAACACAGGTTTTTTTACTTGCCAATTTTCACGTACATCTCCCTCATCTTCTCATGTGGAGACATAGGTTTTTTGTTTCTTTTTCTGCAGCTTGCTATTTTACAAAGCCAACAACTTGCAATCAGACTCTATCCTCAAATACTGTACTGGCTGTTCTGCTGGACATACCTTCTGTAACACTACTAGTCAATACAACCCAAAATTATACAACACAACACCCTACACTTCCTTTCTTAAGAAAAAAGACATGATGTGACCCTAACATGTCCCTGTGTACTTAATGTTACAGTTTTTCTCTTTTTTCAGGTATCCTGAAAACCAGAATCAAAGAATTGTTAGTTTCACTGTAGCTTTCTTCGTTATCTGTATCTTTTGCTGGAGGGCTGTTTTGTTTATGACCTCATGCAGAAACATCTCCTTCACTGGGTCACAATTGCAAGCTCTTACATATCCTGGAGCAAAAATACTATGTAGTGGAATTAATTTGTACTTTCTCCCTGGTACTAGGAAGACTAGTTTGTTCTCTGAACAGCATAATCCATGATGCACTGATTCCTATGGCTTTGTGCCCGGGTTGTAATTTCCCTAGTGAGTAATAAGACTGAAGTCATTAGATGGCATTTTGCTCTCTAGGGGGGTGCTCTCATTACCTCATTTATCCCAGTTGCCTGTTTTCACGATTGTTTGCCCGGTAAAGCTTTATTCTACCAATGCAGGTCTGCATTTCCTGTTTCCCACATGCAATGCCACTACTTCTTTCCAGTTTACCAGCTACTCCCTGTTCCTCCTCTTTCCCACACCACCCCGGAACTGCTACAAGCTCTCTGCCACTGCAAGTATCCCCCAGATTTCATCTCCACTAAACCACACAACTCAGTAATCCTCACATACAATTTCTGCTTTGCCTGCCAGCTCTCAGCTTCCTCTCTTCCCCTCAAACTCAGCCCATATTATCTTACCTCCATCAGCCCAGTATCTACACACTGCGCTGAAGCTCTGATTGATGCCTTTCTCGATATCCTAGAATATCTTTACATTTACATGATGTCTATACACCTCGATGCTTCCACATTCACATTCTCCTCATCCACTACTTCTCTTGCTTACTTTTCCTTGGCTTTCCAGACAGACACAAAGCAAACTGCTTGGGAGATACGTGCCCACTGCTGGGCTGACTGGCAGGCGCTTGGTTGTTGGCCAAGGTACACACACGGCAGTCAGGAACTGAGTGCAAGCTGACTGCTGGCCAAACACCACATCACGTCATGGCTGCAAGCCATTCTGTGGCAGGCACATGCTTCCCCTGCAGATCAACTGTGCAGGCCTCTGATCACAGCAGCTATGTTTGGCTGAAAATAACTAATGTCCTGAAAAGTTACGAGGATACTGGTTTAACAGAAATGAGTCTGCACAAGAGACTTTTGGGAGAAATCAGGCCCAAACCTCCTCAACTTATATTTTATCCCATGTGATCGCTATCAACATCATTTTAATTCAAATGAGAAAATCAGTCTGCTTTCCCTCCCTTTTATAGAAGATATTTCATTTTTCATTGGCTGATGATTATAATCTGTGTGATAAGCAGTTGGACTTACAGTTTCTCATGTTCAAGAAGAGAAACAAAGTTGTGCTTATTTATCTGCACTTTCAGAAAGAACTTCTTATGAGACTGGCTATTGACTCATCCAGTGCTAGTGGTTAATTCTCTGGGCAGCACTACCCTCTTGTGGTCACTGCTAGCTGCAGCCAAATGAACAGCTTACAGATAGGATCACAGTATGTCCACATATAGGCACTAGACACGAAAGAGACCCCAAAGAGGAGGTCATACTATATTTACCTAGCCAGAAATTTAAAATCTTGTGGGATTCAGTCTGAAAAATTTGAGATCTTGAAGATTCAATCTTTCATCTACAGCAATTAAAATGCAGGCTTTCCAAATGTGCGAGAAGTTCCACACTGCTCATGCTAAGCTGTCCAAGCTGGCAGTCTGACCTGGGCTTTCGGGATCTCATTCCTGGCTCCATCACAGGGATCTGGGAAACCCTTAAAACTGAAGCTAGAATCAAGGTGTCTTGGGGCATCCATCTCAGCGTTTAGGTACTGAAACCAGATTAAAATTGGATGTCCCAAGGCTCATCTAACAATTCCTTACCGTGTGCTTCCTTGGCTGCTTCAGCAAACACATTCAGTGACAGGGGAGGTGGAATATAATGAACCCCTGGCAGAAAAGTTGGTGGGACAAACTGAGGCAGAGGAGTGTAGTACGCCTGATGGAAATCTCCACCTCCATCTGGAATCTGTGGAAACACAGGGAGCAAAGGATATTCAGAGACTCTCTCTCTCTCCAGGACACATCTGCACTATCAAACAATTTCTGTTTCCATCTTTACCTATGAAATTTCCATTTCTGGAGGGTCAATTTTGTGTCCATATGCTGTCACATGCAAAGCCCGCGCATAGTGAAATATGCAGCTCAGAGGTAGCTAAAAGTAAAATACAGAATAGAATAGAACAGACCAGAATAAGAAGAGACCTTCAAAGATCTTCTAGTACAAGCAAAACCAGCAGTATTCCCTGAAGTAATTAAAAAACCACAAGGCACTACTCACTGACAAAGAAGCTGCATTCCCTGGTCCAGAGCTGCTTGGAACGGGTCGGAAACCCTTCTGAAGTGAAATCCCTGGAGGTGACGGTGCTCCCTTACAGCCTGGCTGGTTGATGGCAAACCCCATGGGAAATGGGTGGTAAGGATACATCCCAGAACAAGCAGGATACACTCCTGCAGGGTCTCTCTCCATGTATTCTGTGCTGACCTTGTATTCTGGAGGAAAAGCAGAGTGAGCTAGGAAACAATGAGAAAAGAATAAAGTCATCACTATACGCTGTTCAGCAGAAGTAATTGCAGGACTCAACTCTACCCTCAGCCTGGAGACTCTGGCCCTTGGATTTCATGCTTGGCTCCTCACAAATTTGTGATTTTTTCTATAAAAAAGAGCAGCTATGTGAACACAAATAAGGTCCTTCTTGTCTACCTATCCTCCTGTTGGTAGAGAACCTGTATAATGTGCTCCTAGAGCATATCTGCTTCTGGAGCACTATGATTACACTGGAAAAGTCAGCAGGTTACAAATATAATTAAGTGAAGGACTGGTAGGCACATGTACAGCCAGCACCATCTACAGGCACCATTTCCTTAGGAAACCAAGGTAAGAAAAACAGCAAACAGCTACCAGCAGATTAGGTGGGATCCAGACATGCCCCAAAAGACTCTTTCCTCTGGGTTTCTCAGACCACTGTGTTCTTTGCCTTGTAGACTGCCAGCTTTCCTGAGGCGCAGACTAATGACTACTGCAGTCAGTCAGGATTTCTGTAAAATTACTATAGTAAATAGTATGAGTTTACTGTAATAAATAGTAATAAACTAGACAAGTGACATGAAAGGCTCTACAGAAGAAAGCATCTGAAGAAGTGACAAACCCTACAACTTTTCCACCTGCAAAACTTAGGTTCTGCTCATGAAGGCAAAATGCAGCTTCACGCCCAGTGATCCGAGCCAAGCTCAGCCTCTGCTGTAAGGCCAAAAAGTCTCTTTCTTTTGCACTATCAAAAACTTTTGCTTTAGACAACTGCAGCAGTAATTTCCTCATTTACTTGTCATCCCTGACATCCTATTTTTTAGCACTTTTCCTGTTCTTTCTGCAGGTTGTGCACGAGCACTGTATGTGCATGCATCCCAAAGCTGTTGGGATTATCTCCCAAAGCGCACCCTATAGAGAAAAGCCACTCGCTGGAGCTTCAACCTCGCAACAAAAGAGCTTCATGAATCACGCTGCAAACCCTGCCTAAGGAGAAACAAAAGCAAGGCTGCGCACCCATCGTGTGCAAGCTGGGGGAAGAAAGGGAGAGACGGGAACCTGTTTCAGGGAGCTGGAGCCTTACCGTAGTCCCAGAAGGGAGGGCCAGCTGGAGGTGGCGGCAGACCCCTGCGTGCTGTGCCTTTGTCACTGCCAACGGCGGAATGGCCGCCTTTCGCCCGCACGTGGCTGCTCTGCTCAGAGGCACCGGCCGCGACGTCCTCCCCTGAGGGAGGGGAGCCCACAGCCACCCTGACAGGGGCGTCGGGCACCTGCTGCCACAGCGCCTTCTGGGCTGCCATGATCTTCTGGCGCTCGGCGATGAGGGAGCACTTGTCGCAGAGGCACTGCTTCCAGCGGCACCGGCCGGCGTGGCCCTTCACCGGCACCACGAAGCCGTGGTTGCGGCAGCGGGAGCATTTTGGGGTCCGCGCTGCTGCCTTCTCGCTTGCTGCTGCTGCTGCCGCTGCTGCTCCTGCAGCCCCGCTGGCCTGCATGTCCAGCAGCCCCCTAACCGCTCTGGCACACCCAGCCCCCCGCAGGGCTCTTATATGGGGCAGGGCCAGCTTCCCTCCAAATGTAGCAAACAGGGCAGGAGTGGCAGGAGAGCCCAAGGCAGGGGTGGGGAATGCCCCGTTCTGGGGAGAAGAGCCAGGGGCTGCTCGGTTCCACAGGCTCCCCCTTCCTGGGTAAGGCGCTTCCCTACGTGCCCGCCTCCCCCTGCCCCCTCGGGTGAGCCTGAAGGCGGACCTGGGCTGTGGGGGCTGGAGAAGACACGGTGGGGCAGGGGGCTGCGGCCGCTGGAGCAGAGGAGCAGGCGGAGTGCACTACAGTACGTACGGGAACTTCTGGACTGGTGAGGAGAGAAAGACGGCATCCCTCACACCTTAAGGGACGGTTTTCCCTTTTGGCGCTTCAGCGGTCACAGTCACTTCTCAAGCCTTGAGAGATTTCAGTTCTGTTTTGTTCCAGTTTGGAATATACTTCTCATGATGAGGAGAGTGACTGCTTCAGAAGAAAAAAAACACACCAAACGTTTCATCGTTTTTCAAAACAAAGTACAAAGACGAGGGCAGAAAGCACGTGGCATTCGACAAATCTGTCTCCTTTTCTTGGAATTCGTTATTCTCTGGAAGCAAAACAAGCTTACAATTGAAAGTATAGCAGTGCTCCAGTTCAAGCACTGCTTAGAAAGTGCTTGTTATTTGTTTCTGCTGGTAGCTTCAAAACTGTGGTGTACACAGTAGCCCCTTTCCAGGAGAAAACTCTCCCTTTTGCTAACACATGCAAGAGCTGTTTTAAACTCTGAGATGTGAGTAATATTTTTCCTACATTGAAAACAATGCCATAAAATTTTATCACCACGTAGTTGCAAAAAGGTTTTGTGTTTTTTTTTTTTTTAACCCACTTGTTTCAAGAGAACCATGTAGCATCTATTTACTGCTATGAAACAGTTCTAACAGTAACTCAGTATGTTTCACAGCAGCCTGCAGACGTCCTTCTCACAGAGCAGGCCTTCTTGCAAGGCTTCAGTGCAGCCCTTCATGTCTGGGAGGGTCGGTCTCAGGGTAGCAGCACTGACATTTGGCAGCAGTCTGGTTTGCTCCAGCAGTGAGCAGGCAACCACTGCGTGCTGCAAGCCCTCAGGGCTCCACCTACATTCTGGTTTCTCACTTTGCAAAAGATCCATTAGGATTAGCAATGGAGTCCCCTAGGCTTCCAGTAGGGTTTGGGCTCCCGAGAATGTCTGCAGTCCACAATGCCAGCATGCAAAGTTAAACTTGCTCTTGAAGCAATTCAAACCCAAATCCTCAGGTGCACACACGATTTATTCCCTAGCTCACCAGGCACAGCAGCAGCCCCAGCTTGCAAATGTTGCACTGTGAGTGTTTCTGTGAAGGGCTTTCAGCCAGCCTCGTGCGACCTGCATTCAGGGACACTGTGCAAGAGCAGGACCACGCACCGCATGGGGAGCACTGTGGCACTGCACACGGTGGGTGTTGGATTGCATGCACACCAGCAGCTTCTTCTGCAAATTGGAGAATGCAAAGTATGCATGGAAATGTACACAGAGTCCTTTCCTCAGCTGCAGACCTGTTTCTCTAGAAGACTTCTACAGCACTGTCTGCAAAGCCAACTTCATGTGCGTAGGCCTGTGTGCAATTTGGATGCATATCTCTGAAAGTTTGACCTAAATGTGTTACTGTTTGCTCCCAGTTCAGAAAAGCACTTGGTTAACATGTCTACAATGCAAGCTACTTCTAAATCCAGTCTTGAAGAGCAGCTTGCTTGTGCCAGGGGCCTTGATGCTACCCTTAATCATTGATATTCACTCTGTATTAATTATAGATAGCTAGTATGTTCCTTGTCTTCTGACCTGTATTTTTTCAGTAAGTAAAGCTTACTTGTATACTATTGCACTGGAGGACAAAGGTAGGCTATATTCACTTTCCACAGTAATTTTCTATTCTGAGTAACTTAATATTTACTCAAATGTACTTCCGTTTATCACTCTTCTGTCTAGAGAAAAGTGTGTCATCCATAGGCTAGTAAAAATTTCTCTGGTAATAAGCCATGTCTCTAAAAGTCATGTGGGTTTTTTTCAGCAATTTTCACCTAAGGATTCAGAATTTATTATGTTTTCCATATACTTTCTTTCAAAACAACTTGTCATACTTTTTATAGAGAAGTGAGCGTAGTTTTTTTTTTTTGCTTGTGAGTATAAATTTCTGTGGAGAGTTCAAAGAATTGTGCTATTTCAATATCATGGTGTGATTCTATATACCTTTGGGTTAGCTTATCACACCATTAGCAAGACTACCACATAGAAAAGATGGAACAACTTCGTGTAAGTCTTTGGAACAAGGTATCGAATTGCAGCTTCAAGTCTACCGTAATTTGCTCTCTTATTCATATTTGAAAGAAAATGAGGCATAATACTCTGCAGCTTACTCAGTTTACTGCAATATTTTATGTAACATATGGTGAGACTGCAACGTAAAGCGCGTACAGAATTCTGTATTAAAATAGCATTTATAAGAACTGTTATCCTGCCAAAATGAAAGGAACACAGCCTCCTGGTTTCATGTTATTGATATCAATATCAATATCATCTCTAGTTTCCAACTTCTGAATCACATAACGTATGTGGCTTTGGTATGCAGGTTGTTTTGTGTGTGAGACAGTGAAGAAAAGCAGCGATTTAGCTAAAAGAGAGAACAAATGAAAAGACTATCTTTAAACTCCATAGCAGAAACTCTGTTTTGGCTTTTTTTTCTGCTTCTCAGACTTCCTGCTAGCATTTTTTGCACTCTATTTTTATTTATTTATTCATTTTGGCAAGGAAATTGTTCTACTAGGATCTGACATTTCACAGAGCAATAGCAACACAATCAAGAAATTTCTTCAGTACAGATCTCCATTAACAAATATTTGCAATCTTACTTCAAAATAAATGCTTTCTTATGCATGGAAATCAAGAATATCTTTTGAATTTTTAAGACATTTTAGATGAAGATAAAACCTTCTCTTCAAAAATTATCTTAGTGCTTTGGAAGCATCCCTTCTGTAAAGTCACAGCGTAAGAAGTGGTACAGCAGTAGTACCATCACGTCTTCTAGCACTGGTAACTTTTTACTGCCATGCTTGTGGCTACCAGATGTGATATACTCAACAGGACTTTTGCCTGCACAGGCAGAAGTGGCCACAGAGAATGAGACAGGCTTTAGATGCTCCCTTCTCCACCACACCCAGCTCCCTCCTGCTTTCCCTTCTTAACAAATACTCTTCTATCTCTCCGAGTGACCAGAAAGCCAGACTTCCTTCTCCTTCTGTCCAGAGTAGGAAACTGCAGTGTTTTTTCCTCTAAACACCACATGTGAAATCTTTTCTCACTCTTGCACTCAGAAGCCTTCAGGGATTGCTCTGGACTATGTTGTGCATCCTTGTGAATTCCCATTTCTTCTGCATCCGAGTTTTCTTTTCCATCACTTGTATCCTACTTTCTTTTCATTAAGAAAGAAAAATCCCTTTTACGCTTCTTCCCCATCATACCTGTCAGCTTACGTTCACTGTAAAGCTATGGACTCACCTTCACCTTGCCCAGACTATCGTCTTCCTACAAAGCATTGCTAACGCACATCCATGCTTTCTTTTGCAGTCGTCCTCTTATTTAGAAGCTCCTTATAACAACAGTCAAAGCCTTTAAAACGTCCTCTGACTGACCTACATCACAAAGTCACCCTTTCACTGTTGAGCTTACAGCAGAGCATATCCATCAGTGCTATCTGTCACAGAGCTGCAAGGTTCTGCTGACATGCCCATGAGCTTGTCTAATGCTGCCCAAAGCAAGCGTGGATGACAATGAATAAAGTTCTTTGAGTTGCTTCTGTAGGCTAAAATTCCCACCTTTTAATCACTGTGAAATTGTACCACAATATACATGTTTTTAAAAAATGTGAAGAAAAGTGCACTCACAAAGTTCAATACGATCAGGTCGCCTTAAGATTTGAAATGTCCAAAATATGTTTGGGTTGTTTTAAACTCGTTTCCAGTCAACTTCTCTAAATTCATACATACAGATTCAATTTCTAAATTCTTTCAGCGTCGCTTCCTTCACTTTAAAATGGTGTCTCCAGTAATTCAAACAGGAATTCCACTGGGGTGGACATTTCGGTTGTTTTTGTACAGGTTTGATGCCTGCTGCATTAAAAAGGTGAAACTCTATGCTAGAACCAGAGAAAACTGTATGGTGTTCTTACATTTAAAATTGTTAACTATACAGACTTTATTAGCACGCCTGCATTTTGTTTATTGTAAAAAGATCTTTACTAAGGAGAAAAGCAATAATGATTATACTGAGAAGTCTGTGATCTGGTTACTGTATGAGTACCAAAACGACAAGGTGGGTCAGAAGAGAAATCGACCCCTGCAAGGAAACAAAACACATCATAATTCTTATCCTTCATTAACGTAACTCCCATATAAACAGGCAATAAAAAGTCTTAAAGGGAAAAGAATGAGACAGTCATAAACACACACACACAGATGCTTTCTGCACATACATGATGGAGCATTTAAAAACTCCTGTCTACAAAAAAGAAGATCCATGCTAAAAACTCGTGGAAGATGGTCAGCCAGTCTGCAGTGTGTAAGGATCTCTGCACCGCCGAAGTCTGATGGCTTCCTTATATCACTCTGAGAATCTGATTATCCTTTTAGAAGAAATCTTTTGTTTCTTTAGAAGGTCACCTTTGTAGACCTTAATAAAACAGAGAAACTGAAAAACCAAAGAATTGTCCACTCTGTTAGAGCTGCGAGAGCCTCAGGGATGCCTTAGCTGCAACACCATTTTACTTCAGTATGCTCTCAGATTTAGCAAATTCTAGCCTGGATAGCACTAGGCTTGTCAGTCAGCCTTCTGCCTGGAGAAACAAACACATTTTTAATCCAGAGTCCTGTTCTCCTTCCCGTCAGCTACAGTTCTTGTCATGTTCTCTTAGACATGAATAACACAAAATCACATCTGAATTCCCCCAGACAGCAAAAAAATGATTTTATGCAGAAACAGCCACACTCACTACAGGAACTAGGTGGCCTGCTTAGAGCCATCTTTGCTTACCACCTAAACTGAAATTGTCATATTACCTGGTCAGCAAGCCTAAAGCAAAGCTAATAGATGGATAAATCAGGAGACAGCTGAAAGACTACTACAGACACTGAATGTGCTTGCTGTGGGCAGGGTTCCATTTGTAGTTGTCAGACTGGTATATATCCCACATTTTCTAAGGAAATGTTTCCACCAAACATCCAAATTAGATTTCAGCATATCTGAAGTAGCTTAAGCAATGCAACATAAATAAAAAGAGCTGTTTGCCATAATTTCTGCATGTCGGCCTTCACTCTGCACAGATACTTCAATAAAGCAGCTGAAAATCAAATGACCAAATAGTAGTTACTTATCAACATAACCCAAAGATTATCATCAAAATATTTACTTTATGGAGAGAGTAGGCAAGAATATTGTCTAGTTTTTGGCATATATGCTGGACTAGTTCTCTGGTATTCATACCAACAGCACATCATCTGCACCTTTGTATAATTCTAAGGATAGAATCCCAGTGAGGTGATAAAGCCCCCTGCCTGCTCCTTAGCCCTATTTGTCAGAAGCAAACTGTAGATTTTAGTGGGGGAGAAAAAACAAGCGCCAGCACTGATGCCTTGCATTAGCTGATTCCACCCAGCTACACTACAGGATGCTGTTCAGAAGCATTTCTTCTCTTCTGTGCTATTTCCATAAAATTATCCCATAGTGACAACAGAATCATTTCAGTTGAATCTTCTGGATTGCATTAGGTGGTAATAATTGAATTATATTTTAACTGGAGGTGACTTCTGCAAACACAAACATAGAAACACAAGTTGAAATAATGTCTCTGCTCATCTCCAAACTAAGTAAGGCTGTTCTCCCCTGACAGATTCATTTTCCTCTACGTTTGGAAAGCTTGCATTTTTCTCTCTTGCTAACATGAGACGCGCTGATGGGATGCCTCAGCTGGCTCCTAGAACTTCAAAGTCCACAAAGACAGCGTGGAAGGAAAAAGTGGAAATGAAAATAAAACTGAGGCGTTTGGAAGGGATGTCCTTGATGCAGCAAATTTAAAAGTGAGACACATTCAGCAGCGGACAGCAAATCACCAGCAGCAGCAGATTTTATGGACAAAGATGTAGAAATAGTGGACCAGCAACTGCCCACTGGCAGCTTTGGCAGATAAAATAACAGAAGGAAGCTGGTGTGAAGCCATAAAAAAATATTTTTTCCCATGAAAGCAAAAGAGAAAATACAAAGGCATATTTCCTATCGTTTCATTTTTTGGAATTATAAAATAACTCTGTCTTGCAACACAGTCAATTTGCAAGATAAGTTCTTACAAAGCATAAAAACAATGGAATCAGACCATAAGTTGTTAGCAGTTTTTTCTTAGAATCTAAAACAAAGCTGATTTTAAGTCAGGAAAGTTTAGTTTTCTCAACTCCAAAAAACAAATAGAAAAAGACACCAAATGTGTCATCTCACAGTTTCCCTAAAGCTGTGGGATCCAGCTGTCACAAAAGGTTGCCTTTTGCTACAGGGTTGTGTTGTTGGAGAGCTTGACCTACACAGCAGTGGCTCCTCCAGGCTGCCCCGTGTAGATTCTTCCAGGGCAGCAGGCTGCTTCTCTGGGCAATTGCTCTGTATTGAGATGCAGATATTCCAAAGCAGCACGCCTGGGCAGCCATGGCAGCCACCATCAACACTGCTTGAATCTCAAAATCTGCAAGAAGCACCGAAGAGAAAGCTGAATGCCCAAAAGCAGATCATACAGCCTTTAGTTTCTATTCTATTTAGTATCTGTTCAGTACAAAGATGTAATGGAACTGCTTGAAACCTTTTAGATGTATGCCTGTTTTCTCCTGTGACTTTACATAGCTGTGAAATAGGAGGAAATCAGCAATAGTAGGAAATCTTTGCTACCTGCTGCATGGTAGCGGACAATAATTTCTGTTGGCGATCCCTAGTTTTATCTAACATCATCAGCTCTCAGTCTCTGTATACACATATCTTCTTTCATATAAGAGCAAACACGTATTTCAGTTGAGATAAAATACTTGAGGGTTGAAGGTGTATCAAACTTTAAACTGACTCAGTCAAGGTCTTCCTCAGGCTCCTTCAGCCTCCCCCACCACTCACAAAGTAGATCGAGTCCACAGATTTGGCACTTTCCTCTGTTCACACAAACGTGAGCTTGCCCATGACGGTTCTCTTGAAGTTTATCAAAGCCTCCAGTCTCTTAACATCTGACTCTTATTTTCTGTGGACACTGAATCTGAAAATGTTGGAATAGAACGTGCTGTAGTCCACAAAACTTCCGTGGATATTTAACAGGAGATTTGCTCTTCAATATTTTGAGTAAATTCACTCTGTATATACACCTGACCAAGCTGTGTGTCTGCACAGTTTATTGAAATTGCATATTTACAGTATTTATACTTTATTTTAACATTACAGAATCACAGAATTCACAGAATCACAGAATTGTAGGGGTTGGAAGGGACCTCCAGAGATCACCGAGTCCAACCCCCCTGCCAAAGCAGGTTCCCTACAGTAGGTCGCACAGGTCGGCATCCAGGCAGGTCTTGAACATCTCCAGAGAAGGAGACTCCACCACCTCCCTGGGCAGCCTGTTCCAGTGCTCCGTCACCTCACTGTAAAGAAGTTCTTGTGCATGTTTGTGCGGAACTTCCTATGCTGCAGTTTCCGGCCGTTTCCCCTTGTCCTGTCTCCACTCACCACTGAAAACAGTCCGGCCTCGCCATTCTGCCCCCCACACCTTAGATATTTATAGACCTGGATCAGGTCCCCTCTCAGTCTGCTTTTCTCAAGGCTGAACAGACCCAGTTCACTCAGCCTTTCTTCATAAAACATTCTTTGTCTCAGAACTAATACACAACCCAAGAAATACAATATTTTTTGAGAACACTGTGTTCTTAAAGGTTAAGGTATTAACGACAGTTATTCTTATTTGCATTCAGCAGCAATGTTTACAGAATATTTACTGGAAGGCATCCAAGGGCTTCCTTGCTCTTTAATAGGAAAACTGCACATAAAATAAACCTACAATTTGCAGACTGTATTTTAAATTATTAACCAGGAGAGAAGGGTAGGTATTACATGCACTAATTAGATGTTCTATCTATCTCTCTAAAAAAACACAGCTTTTCACAAGTGCCAATTAAAACCAATGCCATTAGTTTTCTTCAATAATGGAATAAGGGAACATCATAACTCACAAAATATTTGTATGTATTCTTTGCTCCGATTAATCCGAAGCACTACATCTCAAACCTCTTCTCCCAAGAGTTATTTATGGAGTGTTTCAGTTTTTAAAATAGACAAAAAGCAAACCAAAATGTAATTTTCTGTAGGAAATCTTACATATAAGATTTTCCATTACCACAAAAAAAATAGAGGTTATACTGAATATTTGTTTTGAGGCAGTAAATTATGATACAGATATTTATGGGCGATTATATAGGGACAATAATTAGATTAACATCCTCCCCAAACCATATATTTTAGACTTGATGTGCTACACTTCCACAATAGTGAGCTATTCAACAGCCTTGTGATTCAAAATGGAGGAATGGAAAGCATCACAGACTGCCAGTAACTTGATAATAAGCTTGGGGAGAAGTGGCTATGTTTTAAGAAGCTGTACTTTCTTTCTTTCTTTCTTTACTTTCTTTCTTTACTCTCACAATGATATTAATATCTTCATGTATCTACTAGTAATACCAAAACCTACTGCATTTCAGGATTGTTTTTCACACTGCTGTCGTCACAGCAGCCGTTCAACTAATGTATCTCCTCCTCATTCTATGTGGTTTCCAAGTGCCGAACACCTGATATTGGCTTCTCATACATACATTGTATGCTGTGAAATTTCATTCCATTCCTGTTATTCAGGTGTCACTGTATGCACTTATTTCCTACATAAGTCTTTAGCCCTCCTTGCTGCTGGACATGCAATTTCGTGTGCCACTTTCAGAATCCAGGGATGGAGATTATCCTGTCCCTCCCATTTCAGAGCTTTAAGCTTTTTGAGTTTTTCTTCTCCTGCAGATATGATTATTTCCATTTCTAAATTCTCATTCCATATACATATTACATTTCTTTCTTTTTTTTTTTTTTTTGGATAGTTTTAATTATGAACTGCCTGGCAAAGCAAATCTTATTAGAAATTAATTTCATAATAAATGTCCTTGGATAAAACACAGTTAATTATTAGACTTTGGCACAATAAATAAATTTTAAAAGATGTATGTGGGGGGTTGGTAGGAATTTTTACAGCAAATTCTATATATGAACTTTATAGTGAAAGGAAAGAAATAGTTATGCAGCCATGCGTGTAATAGTGCTATAACGATGTTTCTACTATCAGACCATGCACTGTTTAAATTATAAATACATCCCCAAACAGCTGGATATGGGGAGCACAAGTGGCAGAATTGAACAGAATACACTGTGAATGAATTAAGGATTAAGGCTTCAAGTCTGCTATCAGATTATTTAACTCAGAAATCTCCACTGATCTCCACAGGACAGTTCTGTTTTGGAGTTACAAAACTTCACAGGTTGCAGTTTATGACTCTGTGTGTCTTCTCTTGGGCTAAAACTACATCCCTCCATGGTATTCTGAGTTCCTGTGGGCTGTTTCAGATGTGATTGGAATGAGATTCTGAGAGTTTGCTAGGCAAGTTTCTTAAGAATCATTGGGCTAGGATTATGATTTAGGACAGTATAATTTATAGCAGTTTGTCTTCACAAACTGACAGTGAAAACAGTTCTTCTAATGAAGGTGGGAAGTTTGGGTATGCATCTCTTTCAATAAAGTCTACCGGAAGCAAAAATAATTAAAGCCAAAATCTGGCCTTTGTTGTGATGTATTTACACTGACATAATGCAGAAGAATCGGCTCTTTTTACTAGAGTGGGAAAAAAAAAGCTCTGCTTAATTTAGGGAAATTACACTAAATTGGTATTAGCGTAATCATCAGCAAAGAAAAACTCATGAAAGAAACACACCAGTGTGTTTTTATCAGCAAGGCAGAATCTGGATCACAGATGTTCATGCTCAGGCAGATGGCATGCATGCGTAACAGAGATACAGAACAGATATTCAGGCATTTACAATGATCGTTCAAAACGTTGTTGAATATCCCAGAAGAGTTGAAAAAATGGTTTCAGAATACACCCAGATATTTTTCCCTGACTTTGGTTCTCCACAATATCTCTTCAGCACTTCAAATGGCTAGACTTGTAAAGACAAGAACCATCCTGAAATGTGACATTTTCTAAGAGACCGGCCTCTTTTTATGTAAACATGGAACTGGGGCATACATTAGCTGGAAATTTTAGACTGAAATTTTGGAGAGGAAACCATAAGGGTTGATGACTGCTCCTCAAATTCAAGCCCAGTTTTTGTCATGGGGGCCATGAACAGCTCCTGCTTTTCACATTATTGCTTTTTGTGTCTGTATAGCAGGAGCCTAGATGAAACAAAAAATAGTTATTTCTATTTGAAGAAAACAGCACTGTGTCAGCAGAAAATCTGTCCCCACTTCCCTCCTGGGGCTCCTTTCCTGCACTCCAGCATGGCAGCCATTTTGCTGTGCAGGAGAGGTGACGAGGATGCACTCATCACCTGAGTGCCCTTATGGCCCTCAGCTGAGCCTCCCTGGTCTCCATAGCTGCTGTGTGCCTTGAGACAGCATGATGAGAATTTTCATGGCCACTCCTGTGTTCGTGTGCAGGTTGAGGTTACTTAGGGGTCTCTGCATGCCTGCCTGGCCACGTTCCTCCCTAGTGCTTCTCCCTGCCTTTGCACCACAGTGGAAGGGCTGTGGCGGGAAAAAGAAAATGGCCTCCTGAGAGGAGCATGGAGCCCAGTGCTGCTGTGCAGGTTACCAGCCGTGCACAGCCAAAAAGAGAAGAAATAGGATGAAGCCCACCAAAATACAGTGTAGCTAAAGTGTGCATCTTATGGAAGGGAGCTGTGGGACACCCTAGTGTCTTGAGGCCCTCATGTCTCTTCCCGGTACAGCTGGGACAAGAGAAGGGCACCAAGGGCCAAGCCCACACATCAGAGAGCAGCTGCTATTGCCAGCACACACTCAGGAAGCATGAGACTGTTGTTTGGACGGGGGAAGCACGACATGGCCATCCCTGCAGTGGCAAGAGAAGTGCTTGCGTTGTCCCGGCAGGTGGTACAGGGCAGCAGCACACAGGAGGAGCAGCAGCCTTTGGAGGATCGCAGCATCAGGGGAAGAAGCAGCTGAGGAAAAGGTCAGGCTTTTTTTTAATTATTTTCTAAGTAGGGGTTGTTTTGTGGCCCTTCTGGCACTGCGTGAGTCTCAGGTGCAGTGGAGTACTGTCATGGCACCTGCTTTTATTTTCCAACAGTGCTGTTTCTAGAAACTCAAATTAAGCTAGGCACTTCTGTCAAGAAAATATTAGAAGCTTCTGACAGATCTTATGCCTTCATGCCAGGCATTCATGTTTGGTTTCTACCATTGTGGCAGGTGGCAATTTCATATGGATACAGGTAGTCCTGACAAGGCCTAATTAGCATTTTTTTAAGGACTGGATGTTACCAGAGCAAGGGCAGAATCAAAGTAAAACTCAAATGGAAAAGAAAAAGGCTGAAGTGATGAATTTGTCGGTTTGGCTTTTAGTGTTTACACTGCATCTGATGTATTAATGAAGAAAAATGTAAATGTTTGATACATTCGGAGATAATTGGGTTAAAAAACACTGTCTTAGGAAATACAGTCAGGTCCAGAAGATAATTTTGCACTGTACACACAGGCTTTATGTACATAGCCCTAGGAGGCCCTTTCTTTACGGGTCTCCTGTGATGGCTGAAAGTCACCTAGTTAATGTCATTATTGATGGCAAAGGAAACAGATACTTAAATTGTTTTTCTGAGAGTATAAAGCACATAATTAAGTATTTTTCTGACTTATTTTAATTATATGTGGTGTACTTTTTATTTCTTATTGGAGTCCTTGGATATCTTTGTCTGTATAAACATGCAATATGATTTTAATTAGACTTCAGGATAGAAATTGTATCCTACAAAATGATTTCTGTGGTACTTTACTCTATGAGCAAATCCAAGGAAACTTTCTATGTTCTGGTTTTTCTATTTGCATGTTATTATTCCTCTGAGGCAGAACCCCCTTTGGACAGGAGCTTGTGCATGTGATGTCCGGCTGAGTTATCCTGCTGCCAAGTGTAACTGCGTTTGCCTGTGCAATTCTTTCCCTTTGTTGGTAAAATGGTGCATTTTTGAACCTGCACATCCGTTTTTGTCACTGTTGCCAGCAGGCTTTGTGCAGCACTAGCACAGCTGGAGCAATTCCAGACATTTTCCTGTGGTGAATTCCTCCTGAATCTTGTGTTCCACAGTGCTACCCAGGCTGCAGAGCTGCGTGTTGTTTCCATGTTTTAATTTTGTGTTGCAATGATACACATTCCTTTGTGGAAACCATTCTTATTCTGTGAGCTATTCAGGAAGGCAAAAGATTACAGCACAGACAACTGAGTTGCAAACTGAAGCAGCTATCAACACTTCCATAGTCAGTGCTGGACGCTAGGTCAGGGAAGCACAAACCACATTTCATCCATCCTTCCACAAGAATAGGGCCTCAGTAGGTTAAATTTCACCCCACATCTCAATGTGCAATTACTGCTGTGCTCGCTGCAAAACCTGGAATATAGTTTTGCAGGTGTGAGTTGTGTGGCACTGGGAGGTATGTGATGCAGAATGACGGGGCAGAAAGTGCTGGCACTGCTGCAGAGATGCTTGTCAAACAAATTGCGTCAGCTGTGCATCAGTAGATGGCGCTCCAACACAAATCGTTTAGGCCCTGAAGCAGTGCCATCAGTTGAACGCAGCTCTTCGGAGGAGATGGTAATTACAAGATTAAATGATATCCTTAAATAATCACGAGGGATTTTTACATTCTATTCTATAAATCGTATAATGCATGCTTAGAGGTTTTCTAGAGAAAAAACATCATTCTGTGTCTCTCTGCCGGATCCCTCTGGTGTCCTTCCAAGAGTTTGGAAGAGTCTGAATGACAGCCACAGTCACAGAATCACAGAATCACAGAATCACAGAACTGTAGGGGTTGGAAGGGACCTCCAGAGATCATCGAGTCCAACCCACCTGCCAAAGCAGGTTCCCTACAGCAGGTCGCACAGGTTGGCATCCAGGCAGGTCTTGAACATCTCCAGAGAAGGAGACTCCACCACCTCCCTGGGCAGCCTGTTCCAGTGCTCCGTCACCTCACTGTAAAGAAGTTCTTGCGCATGTTTGTGCGGAACTTCCTATGCTCCAGTTTCTGGCCATTTCCCCTTGTCCTGTCTCCACTCACCACTGAAAAGAGTCCGGCCTCGCCATTCTGCATCCCACACCTTAGATATTTATAGACCTGGATCAGGTCCCCTCTCAGTCTGCTTTTCTCAAGGCTGAACAGACCCAGTTCACTCAGCCTTTCCTCATAGCAGAGATGCTCCAGGCCCTTCACCATCTTCGTGGCCCTCCGCTGGACTCTTTCCAAGAGATCCCTGTCTTTTTTGTACTGGGGAGCCCAGAACTGGACGCAGTACTCCAGATGAGGCCTTACCAGGGCAGAGCAGAGGGGGAGGATCACCTCCTTTGACCTGCTGGCCACGCTCTTTTTAATGCACCCCAGTAAGCCATTGGCCTTTTTGGCCACAAGGGCACACTGCTGGCTCATGGCCAACCTGTCATCCACCAGGACACCCAGGTCCCTTTCCGCAGAGCTCCCCTCCAGCAGCTCATCCCCCAACCTGTACTGGTGCATGCAATTATTCCTCCCCAGATGCAAGACTCTACACTTGCTTTTGTTAAACCTCATCCGGTTTTTTTCTGCCCAGCTCTCCAGCCTATCCAGGTCTTGCTGAATGGCAACACAGCCTTCAGGCGTGTCAGCCAATCCTCCCAACTTCGTATCATCAGCAAACTTGCTGAGGGTGGCCATTATCCCCTCATCAAGGTCATTGATGAAGATGTTGAACAAGACCGGACCCAGCACAGACCATATCATAGTCATACATGTATTCTTGGCTTCCGTGCTATGTGGGCTGCAGCCTATTCCCATCCAGCTTATGCAAAGCTGCTCATGATACTGTGCTTTAATTTTTATCTTTGTCACATTACTTCTATAAATCGTGAACAGTTGGCACTGACACTTCCACATGTTTCTATACTTGACCATTTTGGCCCTTGGTCTCCCAGGTATGATGTACATTTAGTGCTATAATCATCATTCAAAAATCTGGCCCTCTCCTTTGTTCTTTGGCACTTTCCACTGTTCTTCAGATCATCTCTGATTTCTACTGTTCACACATTTGCTAATTGTTTCAGCTGTTTAAATGCCTCACAAAGGATGTTGGCATGTGGAGACAGCCGAGTGCCTAATAAAAAAAAATGTTATGAGTAAAAGAGAAGAACAATCAACATCAACAATAACAATTACCTCAATTACCTCTTTAAATTGCGGTGTCCATGAAAGATGCTGTTTTCCATCAATGCTTTTACTGTGGCAGACAGCAGTAAAAGATAAGCTGTGAGAGCAGAAGTAAATGGATTTAAAATTGTTAATAAAATGGAAGAGGTTAGGATAGAAATGAAAATTAGTTTTAGGAGAAGCTGAGCTTCAGAAATACTTGTTGGAGAGTTAGAAATTAGAACACAGTAAGGGCATTGTCATGCAGCTTCTTGCCGGATAAGTGAAATTGTGAATCTTTTGGGGAGGCTTTAGGAGGTTATGCGACTAGGTCCAGTGTTTTGGAGATGAAAGGTAAGATAAGGAGTGACTCTTTCAAGAAACTTGAATTAGGTCTGTATTAATGTTCTGTTGTTTGCAGCATGGGATGGAAATGCTGCTGATTTTGTTTTATATCTGACTGTCTGAAAGCTTCATGCAGTACCAGTCTGTTCAAAACCACTATATCAATTTACTGAGATTCTGGTGTCCTGATATTTAAATGAATATCTATTTGCTTCTTCTGATGTATAAGAAATCCATAGAGAAGCATTAGTGATATTATGTATTAATGTAAAATTGAATGACTAATGAATAGAAGCTAGTAAGCTGGGCTCTGAACTTTGGCTCCAACGGGAAAGACTTCCCACTTCAGGTCAGGTAGAGGATTGTAATCTTCCAGCAAGTGATGGAAACTTGCCCAGACCTTCAAGTTATCAAATCCCAGCAACATTTGTTGGACATGATGACTCGCACTGCTAGGGGACCTGGCTGCATCTTCATGCAGATTCTATCTGGTGATTTTCCCAAGTCTGCACCTCACACTGCATCCCTGTTTACTTTCCTATCCCCTTGAAAGAATGAAATCCAGTTTTGTGAGAAGAGCAGGGAGAAAGTGAAAATGATCAGACACAGGTATATTGTGAACCCTTCTTGCAGAGGACATGCATTGGAGCTGGGTGTACATCTGATGGTGAAAGCTGAGATAATGCTTCCTCCCATGGGAACACTGCTGAGATGGAGAGGCCAGAAGCCCTTGCTAGGAAAATGCAGATTTGTAGTAATGCTGCAAAATGGCTGTGGTTTGGTGGACCAGCTCCTTCCCCTTCCACTGACCTTGGAGGATGCTGAAGAGTTTGTGTGTATTAAGGGCTGTGCATAAGTTATGTTTTACAGAGTATTGCAGTGGAATTTTCTTTCCGAGGGTCTGCAGAGCTGCCCTGCTGTGACCTGCTTGCAATATTTATGAAAATGTTTGGCTCAGCTTGTGAAGCTCTGTCAACCCCCAGGAGAACTGCATGCAGGATTTCCATTGATGCCACCTGCAGTTAACTTTCGCCAAAATCCTTGAATATCCAAAATGGAGACCTCAAAGGGAAGTTCTTTGAAATAAAAGAAAAAAAAAGAGAGAAAATTAATTAGGTGGAAAAAGCAAAACACCTTCTATTGTTTAAAAATGCAGTTCCCTCTAAGTGCAACCCTTGGCACTTAGAGCATCATATTTAATCAGAACTGTGGCTGATTTTTTGAGATATGTTTTGTACAGCTGTCCAGCTTTGCTATTAAAACCCACTCTTCCATTGTGCCGAGGAGCAGAGATGGCTCTTTTGGGAAAAATATGAAACACGTCCATTGGATTTCTTTCTTTAAAAGAGCAGTTAAAATAGCAACAGCAGCCTTGTCACAAAGCAATGACTGGGGAGAAGCCTGTGGAAGCAAATAGCCCCTGGTCTTGCCTTCAGAGAACAGACCTGCAGGTGGTTGTCGACTCCTTGCTAATATTCTCAGTCTTGATTGTTGTTTTTAATTATTTAGGTAAACACTGATACTTAGGTGAAAGGTAAAAAGAATAACTTCTCAGTAAAAATCATTATCTGGGATATGTTAATGTTGGAATTTCAGTCTTTTCAAATCCTTTGGGATTTTTTGAAAGAAAGGAGAGGACAGACTCATGTCACCGTTGAAGTTTCATCAAAGAAGCCATAGGCCTTTGATAAGAAAATGCTATGAAATGAAACCTGAACTCTTTGGTTGGCACAAATGGAAATGAATTTGATTGTGATCTTCATGATCACAGCTGGTCCAGTCTCCATGCATCTACTGAAAGACACCTGCAAGGAGGAAAGTAGGTAGCGAAATATACTTTCTATGTAAAGCATTTCATTCCTTCAAATTGAACCAGGTTGCATCAATGGAGAAGTGGGTGAGAACGATATCAAGAAGTTTCACAGGAAAAGGAAATACTGGATAAATCAGAAGTCTTAGACATTTCCCTTTACAGCTGGCATAAGCCAGCAGAGCAGCAAGCACTCATTATAAGCAGTGCTCTAGGAGAAATTCCCCTGAAAAGATAATGAATGTTCACTTTTGTCGTTGCAACGCCAGCCGCAAGGCCAAACCTGTCTGGAATTTTAAACGAGTCCAAGGCAGAAGTTTTAAAACTAACTACAGCATATTTGGATATGGCTGTGGTTTCTCTTGAGTAGGTATGGTTTGCTCATGGAGTCTGACGTTATCTGCTCGCTTGTGTATGTTTTTCAATGTGAATAAAAATCTAGTATTGAACCAAATGAAAGCAACAACAGGAGGGAAAGGATAAGCAGAGGGGACCACTGACAGAAAAAATGGATGCTACGTACCATATCCTTTCTTCTGCATCCTCTAAACAGGACCCACAGAGATCGAATGCTTCGTGGCCAGAGAGCAAGAAAGGTGAAGAGCTGTAGTGAAAAGGACAGAACCATCGCTGCCTCTTAATGCTTTGTCTTTCTGCTGCCCCTGTCTAGGGAGCCCTGCAGCCCTCTGAACACTTCACCATTTATCATCCTTCAGGGCTGCAATCTCTCCTTGGAAGGGATTCAAAGAAATTAGGGAAGAGCAAAGAAATAAGGGAACTAATCTAGCAGCACTCTTCCAGCTCCTCTGATAAATTGCTTGCTGGCCTAAGCTTGAGCTGTTAATGGTCTGATAAGACTTACAGTCGTGGGAGGTTTTTTTTAATAGAAATAGCATTGGTAATACAGTGAATGATTCAGGAAATGATCCACTTTACACCAAACCTTCAAAAATAGACAGGCTGGGTTCATTTTCTGGAGAAACCACTCATGTAAAATAATCTGCCTGAAACGTCTCTGGCCACAGAGATGGTTTATTTCAGAGAGAATGATCCAAGACCTCAACCAGTTCAAATCAGCATGGCTTGATTGATTGAATCCTGTGAAAACTTAATTGGGCAGTGTATTCTCTCCACTGCATTTCTAGAAAAAAAGTAAGGACTGGCCCCGTTCTCATGGCTAAGAGGAGAAAAGCTGTCACAAGAAGTCTGCAGTGGTGGAATAATCAAAGAGAAATGAATTTGTCTGTGAAAGGATTCAAAACGTTTTGCAACAATAAAAAATGCAATATAGCTGCTCATTTTCAAGATAATGTCACACACACAAAAAAAGTGGATCAAAAACTCCATCTCTTATTGCAGTAAAAAAGATGAAATAAAATGATACCACTTTCAGCAGAAAATTGCAGGGAGAAAAAAGCAAAAGACCTCAGCTCTTGCTTTGCAGAGTAATTACTAACAGATAGCTAGTCAATAGCTTTGTTCTGTCAGAGTTCATGATAACACATACAGAGATAAAGTCAGACAGACTGTTTGGCTAGACGTCATTAATATAAACTGCATAATTTAGAAAATACTTCTCCAGATTCACTCTCCTGATAGAAGTCTGCTAATGAACCATGATTCAGTTACATTCCTTATGAGGAGAATTTACTTCAAGCTCCATTCTAACTTCATATGTCCCAAATAACCAATTAAATGTTTTGTATGCAGCTATTCTACAGATAATGAATGTGCCACAAAAAAAAAGTTTAATTCAATCTTCAAGGGAAAAATAGCTCATGTTCTGCTTGTTTCATTTTTAAAAAAGGAAAAAAGAAAAGAAAAAATATGGCTGAACGATGGAACTTCTGTCATGGAACTACTCTCAAATGGATTTCTGCAAGGAAGAGAGCAGGGCAACTGTAAGTCTGGGTAACAGTGAGTGGGATCAGCCCTTGAAGAAATCACTGCCTACTCTGAATTTGCACCATGCCATCACAGTATGCTACTATTGCAGTCCTTCACCAGAGAGAGATTTGGCTCACTTGGCTAGAAGGTTTGCAAAGGGTAAAGTCCTATCAGTAAAACCTGGAAATGACTGGGAAGCTGAAACTCATCCACTAACGTCACGCAGGATTTTGTAATTACCATCTCTCATCACAGCTATGGGGATCTACTCTTGGCAGCTTCATTACTAAGTCTGTCCACTTTCAAATCTTCACTGCGTGAGTTTAAATTAATTCCTATCCATTTTTGCAAAGGGAAAAAGCAGAGGAAATACAAAAGCAAAAATGTCCATGTGGATCAGAATCAGAATAGAGTCTGTTGTCTTCAGCAGATCTCAAACAATGAACTCCTATTTTAATAAATACCATTTTTCAGGAGGATCAGTGAAAGCTTAACTGGTATCAGACCACCTGTCAGTACAGGTTTCTCCCAAAAGACAACTATGTTTCTTCCTTTGGTCATAAAAGATTAAAGAGTGTGTATTGGAGGGGAAAAAAAACCTCTTTGTTGATGTCTGTGAAGACCTTTTGTTGCCAGATACTTCAGAGAATCTTACTTTTCAGTCTGTTTCCTGATAGCTTGAATCCTGATTACTTGTCCTCGGGAAGTCAATATAATATTAGTTCCACTCATCTTGTTGACTTTGCTTTCATGTGCAGTGGGTAACGCTGGGGAAAAGAAGAAAAGATGGAGTCATTATGGATTCTGAAAGAAGTGAAAACAAACATCCACCACAGAGCACTTGGAAGAACATAGGAGACCCCGCAGCACAATTCTGCCATAACCCACTCATTCCCTCAAGTTCTGTCTTTCTGAGTGGAAAACTTGCATGGCAATGCAGACAAGCTGCTGTGAGAGGTGCAGACCTAAGCCTCCAGGTACAAACAAATCCAGCAAAAGAAGACAGATAGGAAATGCACGGTGCTGGAAAGAAAATCTGGATCAATTCTGGTTTCCTGATCTACCCAGTCTTCAGGAAAGTTTCAGCTGTGGGTAAGCACTGGTTCCTGTCCCCATCTATTCATCCGTTGTCCCCTGCTGGAGCTTTATGAATCAGCTGCAGTGCTCATGGTGGTATTTAAATGCTGGAAGCTGTGACTAGGTAGACGGTCATGTCTATGCAGAAGAGATGCTTTGTTTTGATGCAAATCAGGCAGGTCTTTTCCTACTTGGAAAACTAAGCCACTGAATGCCAATCTGTGTGTTCTGAAATGATTTTTAATGTATAATCCTTTTTTTTCTAATTTATTATTGTTTATTTAGCTCAAGCTGCCAAGGCCCTTGTGCTAAGCACTGAGGTTTCAAGGCTCAACTAAGATCTGCAAATCAAAGTTGATCAGTAAAGTGGCTATTAAGAAATGCAAAGCAGGCACACTGCCTCCCATTCCCATACCCATCTTGCCAATTCCATGTGGAACATTACACTTGTTTTCCTGTACCTTGCCTCTAAATGTAGTAGGATTTTGCTTATTTATTATGCCCTATGCCTTGTAGCAAATTCGATCTTTTTCAACTGTGAGCTCATCACTGCTACTGATTTCATCTTCTCTGTAGAGATTTCTTGTCCTGCTTTATATTGTAAAGGAAAATCTGGGGTTTTTTTTGTTTGTTTGTTTCTGTTTGTTGCATGCTAGAATGCTGAGATAGAGTTCAAGGGAGTGAATAGGATCTCTGGTGCTTAGAGAGGAGCAATGTGGATGACCTTAATTTTGCAGATCCCCAAGGTATCGATCACATGAAGTGCGAAGATTTTGCAGCAAAAACATGGCGTACAAGATTTACATAACAATGGAACCAAAGATAAACACTGCAACAGTTATTAGTTTTCTCTATGCAGAGCTAAAAACCAAAGGCACTGGCACTGAAAAAAAGAGTAGAAGTCAGAAAGGGAAAACACACATCTCTATGCATATTTCAGATGGTAGAACTGGAATATCTTATTCACAGCACATGCCAGTAATTGCTATTTTGTGATGCTCCAAACCACATCAGGACTTGTGCTGATGCATTTGCACATTAATAGCTTTGTGCTGCTGTCCTCTAAAAGCAGAATTTTCCCCAAAACCTAATACTGCAAAGAAGAGACTTGCCAAGCTATGCTGGTTACACATTTCTGAAGACTCACATGCTGACATTCATATCCCATTGATGCCATTGTTGGATGAGTGCCATGCGAAGAGATGGAGTGCCAATTTGGAACAACCAGAAGATGGAACCAAATGCCAAGGCTTTGATATTTGTATTGACACCTGACTTCATACCCCAGCACGGGATCTCTCTATTAGAAGACATTAACATCTCCCACTAAGGCAATAAAATAAAACGAACAGACAAAAAAAACCCACATACAAACAACAGAAAGACAAAGACAGAACTTCTTAGTGAGAGAAGGGTGGAACAAAGACAATTTTTGGCTGGCTAACATAATTGGATTTGAATTCAGAAAGGTAACTCTACATGCAGAACTGAACAATCAGGTATTTGAGGGAATTATTTTTTCCAGCCCAGCTTGCCAGAAAGGCTGTAGCAGACAGGCAGATGTAATGTCATCTTCACACTGCACATACAGCAGCTATGAGGGGAAAACTGAATTTGCATCTATTTGTGTTTACTAACCCTCCCCTATCTGGCAAGATTCCTGTACTGAATGTAACAGGAATATCTTTATTTCCTCTGAGAAATGATTTGAGGCTCCTGCAGAATTCAGAACAGCTGTGCAATGTGAAAAAGAGAAGGGATTGCACATAATGGAAGGAAGAGTTGGAGTAAGTGAAAATAAAGCTGAGTGGGTTGGTAACGGGCAGCATAACAAAAAGCAGGCAAGATCTGCTAAGGCTGCGATCCAGAGTTAATTGATTTCTGCAGAACTTTTCCTTTGTATTCAGAGGGCTTTTAAACAGTCCACGTTTGCATTTAGAATTAGTAGAGCTTCTTTTTACCAGCTTCCCAGTGTATAAACACTACTGGTCCTGAGAACCGGGACCGTAGAACATAATAATGTTGTTCTCTCACAGAGAAGTGCTCTGTGCCACTGTGGAGAGCCCATCAGCCTGCTCAGGGGAGTGACAGAGGAGACCATGCGTGATGTCAGCATAGCTGCATGTAAGAGAAGAGAAGGGCAGACTGAATTATTCAGGTAGATGGGCAAAATTTTCTTGAAGAACTAACTTAATCACCCAGTTAGGATGTGTTACATAGCAGCTATACATGACAAAATCCATAGGAACAGTGATAAACTCGATGAACAGTATGAGTTCCCACTTTCCTCTACTGTTTCTCATTTACTGGACTATTCTAGCTTCCTGTGAAAGATCCATGGAGAACAAATCCAGAGATGTAGAAACATCGTCGTGAAAGGACCCATAATGTATGTGGAGAGATCTTCATCAAAAACCACAAGCTTTCCTGACTCTGCCCAGGACAGCTGCTGTAGAAGGAACTATCACAGACAAAAATGATGTACAGTGTTATCTTCAAATGGAGAAGCACTCTTATTAAAAGGGCTATATAGTTCATAGGTGATGTGATTACTCAGTTTTTCTAAGTCTCATAAAACTCATAAACAGAGTCATTTAGCAGCAAGTGCATATATACTGGGAAAAAAAGAAAAGCAAAACAAAACCAAAAATTTGCAGTGTTGTGGAGGATTGTGCCAGTGTGATTGCAGTCAGCCAAGAGGGACTGGTAGCACCTGGAGCTTGAGCTGCATGCTTCATGTTGCCCTGCTTTGCCACAGCTGCAGGCTCGGGGTAAAGCTAGCTTGGGGCATCCTGGCTGTGGTGGTGGAAAGAGGCACTGAGTGACAGGGAGGCTGTATTGTAATGTTCATTATTAAGTTCTTTGTGTAGAGGGATATTGTTGTTGTGGCAAGGGAGAGAAAAACTGAAAATTCATTCCAGCTGTGATACAGTGTCATAAATCAGTCAGTGAGGAGCAGAGCCACAGACGTACAGGGCAAAGCTCTGTATGCTACAGTACATCTGAAATTACATTATCAGAGACTTTATTTGGCCATGTTCTGCACAGCAGAGCCTGAAACAGTCCAAAATTTGTTGCAATTATTCTTTAGTTGTAAAGTAGCCATCAAACATTCGGATATGAATTTTACCAAGCAGTATTCTGTGAAGGAAAGAGATCTCTCTGTAGCGTGGGATCTGGGGTAGAAAGACTTAACAGGCAGCTCATAAGTCATGTGGTAAAGGCACAGGCTCACAATTGATAGTGTTTGGCTCAGTGCCTATCTCTGCTGGTTTTTGGTGTGAGATTCAAAAAGCCTTGACAGGTGTCCCTGAGAAACCTTTCTTTCACTCTCTGGAGCATTTCCCCCTGGCGGTGCTCGCACTTACTCCTGTCTGAGAGAGGCTGGAGCACTCCCATACAGTGTGTACATGCCTCACTTCCCACTGCAGGCCCTCAACTCAGTGGGGCCTCACGTGTCCCCAGTAATGAAACTGAAATGACCTTGCTTCATCCCAAGGCAGGGGTTAGACCCAGTGCTTTTCTTCAACGTACGTGATACAAATCAGAGCCAAGAGATAACATGAATTCTAAGTCCTCTCTTCCCAGGAAAAGGAAAAGAGGCTACTTCCACTGAGGCAGACTTGCACGACCAAGAATTTCCAGGGACTCTGCCTCTGGTCCTTCAGTTTGCAGCCTCGTTTCTCTGCTTTGTCACAGATCTGAATTGATGGTACTGCTGGAGTGTTCCAGGGAGAGCTTTTCTGTGTGCAATTTCTTTTACCTGAGAGAGCATCGTGACAGCACTTCATTTGCAAATGCAAGTACAACGGGATTACTTTAAAAAGAGCTCATCATTATGCACACAGGCACTGATGTGCACAAATATGTATGAAATTTTGAAATGGTGATCCTGAGTATAAACTAGGAGGCTTCTGAATTTATCAAATTTATGGTAAATGCAAACCAAGTAAGCACTGCATTTTAAAATTGTGGTGGTCTTCCATTTTGAAAAGATAAATCTGAAGTTAGTTGGTTCTTCATGTTAGCTAAAATCCTTTAGGGAATGTAAAAAAAAATAAAATAACAGAGACATTGGAATTTGAGGAATAATTGCCTAGGTGTAAGCAAGCCTTTCATCCTTCATGGGAAGTTTTAAGCCTTCAGATGTGGTTGAGACATGGCAGTTAGGGCATACAACTGCCAACCTGTGCAATGCTTTTCTATTATCTGCTCAGGGAATAAACTCTCACATAAATAGATTATCCTAAGCAAACAAACAAAGAGCTAGACAGAAAGTGAGTGTGCTGTTACTAGTTCCAGCTGCTGCTTGTGAAAAATTGCCTTTACAGCTTGCTTGCTGTGGCAGCTCTCTGCAAAGCCTTTCCTGAACCTGCACGTGGACCTCAGGCAGGACCTAGACTAGCAGCCTGACAGGGGATGGGCTCATCTTCACCTTCTGTCATTAACACAGTGGCCTTAATTTCTCACTGATGTAGATCCTGAGAAGCCTGTAGCAGTGCTATAGGGTCTACCAACTTTATCATCCAGTGGGCTGATCTCAAAGTTACATTTTGCAGTCAACTGTACCGCAAAATGTTATTAAAACAACTCACTTAATAGTTAATAGATCTCAACAAAATAGGAATAATTACCATATTTGTTGGCTAAAAAGGAAATCTTTTTCCTATATTATAGAAATATTCAGTTAAATCATTGGGCATTAAAGAGAGATTTCCTGTCAGCAGAAATATTGAAAAACCAGCATATAATGTGCCTTGATTCCCTTCGCAGAGAACCTGAAATGTGCCTTCTGTTTGTATTGCCAGCTGTAATCCTGTGAGAGGTGCAGCTCTTCATACAGCCAATACAGATCCCCAAACTGGGACGAGGGCAATACTATTTTCTTGTTTTATCAGACCTCACTGTAGATAATTAACCTCTCAAATTTTGTCTCTCAATATTTTTAATTCAGCCAGTGAGAAACATTTGGATCAACATTACAATCCTTCAGGTTTGTAAGCTATACTATAGAGTTTTAAGACAAAGATTTTCTGTTATGAAAATACCAAGAGTTATCTACTAAGATCCCAGCGTTCCTCCCTCCTCAGGAGCTGTTATTGCCATCATTCCAAATTGCACTTGAGCAGCTAATCTGCTACTTGCCATGACTGGCTGTGTGCTCAGTTGTGCTCTGTAGCTTCTGTGCATTTGCCTTGTACAAGAAACACACAGTATGTTCGTGCTGCACATGTTCAAACTATCATGGTGTAAATATTTGATTAGGTATCTGTTCATCTTATGCCAGCCTGTGTTTAACACGTGAAAGAGCCATGCTTTAATGGTGGGAAAAAATGCAGTGAGTGTGAAAGGAAAGAAGAGAAAAGCAAGAATTCAAATTTCAAAGTTGGGAATAGCAACTTAGAAGTCAGTACATTACTGGTAGGGTATTTTCTCAGTCTCCAAAATGAAATTGGTTTGAGATGCACCTGTGAGATAGATCCACTATCTCTGTGGTGAAACTGGAAGTGTAGCTACTTAAAATATTTATAGCATAGCATGATTTGAAGTGTGTTAGACACGTTGTGCAGCACTCTGTCATGCTGCTATACATTCTGGTGTGTGCACAAGTTGATTCTCAAAAACTGACCAGTACTTTCTCATGTTCCCAGTTCTAGAAGCATAGAGGATGCTGAACACCTATAGAAGCTCACACTGGGAACACAAACACTAATAAGTCACAGCTGTAGTTATCATGACAGCTCCAGATACAGCCCATGGGTCTGCTGGAGCACTCCTCTGTGTTTTCAGCTCTATTCCATATTCCATCCCCGGGGAAGAGGAGGTGAATACATTTTCCTACTCCACCGGGTCCACACTTAAGCTGCATGTTATTGTCATCATCTGCTTGTATTTTCTCTGACTTCCTGCAAACTCAGTGGGCCCTGAACATATTGTTTGGTATTCCCGTATCATGCCATATGTGCTGCCACATGCCTGTACTGTGCACCATGCAACGCTTATTTTGTGTTCTCATACCTTCAGCATGCCTGTTTTGGCATTTAACAGTGAAACTACAGCAAAAGGAAGCTCCTTATTGTTTGGTTGCCTCAGAAATCCAGTCATGTAAGTATAATCAGTAAGAACAATCAGTGAATGACTGACAACTGTCTACCAAAAAATTTGACATGACAAATAATTTTGAATCACATTGAAAAGAGTGAAATTAGTACCATCAAATGTATCTTCAACTGTCCTCCCAAATCTTCCTCAGATTTCTGAATAGCTGCCAGTACCAGCAACTGTCTTCTGAACTGACAACTGTCTTTTTAACCTGAGCTTATCCTCACTGTATCCTCGTTACAAACCACAGCAGCAGCAAACTTTCTGCCCTGGCTACTTGTGCAAATGTGGTACCCAAGTCTCCTTTCATTTCATGTAAGTGGAGATACTCCACTGAAATAAGAAAATTATGTGAGTGTAAAAGCTGTGTATTATTAGAACTGATCTGCTAGCACTGCAAAGAGCAAAGAGCAAGTTCTCCTTAGCCTGATGTACCTGCTTAACTTGTGCTCCACTACATCCTAATGTGGAGCTGTACCTTTCAGTCAGGATTGTGATGCACAGTGTTATTCCCTAACAAGTCTCTTTTCATGGGAATAAATGTGTTCCTTAGTATATTTGCTTTCCTTCTAACTTATAATTCACTGACTCGACTCACTGGCTGCAGTCATCTTTTGGTTATGTCTGGGCATCAGAACTGTTCCTTGCTCATACAATTTTCCCATTAACTGAACTTTGTTTGCAGTAATTGTAAAAAATATTGCCTGTATTTTTGATGTGGGCATAAAGAGAAGCCTGACTTGCATGGAAAGTTGGGAAGAGACTAGATTCTGTCATTGATGAGTACCTTTCTGCAGCCACTCAGTGGATTTTTGTATTTCTATTTGTCCCCACCACTCTAAATCAAAGCTGACAAAGGCAAATGTAGGCTCTTATTTTGGTTCCTCTTTAATTTATATATAGAATACTAATATAGTGTGCTTTAATACCATATTCTATATCTCACATCTATTTTTGAGGATGTTAGTAAAAGAACCAACTTGGTGATGCATAAAATAGTAAGTAGAAACAGTTTGACAGAATAAAGCAATGATCACTGCAATGTACAAACATGAAAGCTGCCCTGAGGAGGACCCTTAAACACATTGTTATAATAAATGCTTACAAACAGCTTTCCATGTCACTAAAGTCTACTGCTACAGAATATGCCATCACTGAGAACAAACCAGGAAAGATGCCTCTAGCAGAGTGGAATTGCTCAAAAGTGTGGAGATGGATCTCATGCAGACACTGAAAGACAATGAAAAATATTTATGTGTCTATTCTGGGTCACTGCTGTTTTCCTATCAGCCAGCAGCTCCAAAACTTTTTTTTTTTTTTTTTTAATTTGATCTGCTTCCACAGTAAATTCTGTCTTTCCTCATATATGTAATTTTACTTTTGGATATGAGAAATTTCCACCGTGTAATTATTTTTCCATGGTCTGAGCTGTCTTTGGCCTTGTAATTTCTTTGGTGCAGTGATTGAGCCTTTTGCAAAAAGCACCCAGGTGAACTGCAAAGTCAAGGCTCAACGTGATAACAGGACCTGAGGGGTACTTTGAAAAAATAAAAGTAGCTGTCCTTCCTCCTTGATTTCTATTTAAATCTATATGCTGTCATCTTTGGAAGTGCTAAGATTGTTTAGTTATAAATGTTGCTTTTCTGTGGTGTACTTATCACAAAATGTAATTTTAAAGCAGGTCAGTAAAGCTTTGATCCCAAATTTTCAGATATAGCTATCTTCTGCCTGACGTGCAGCAACTGAAAGAGGACTCGATTTACAGATGGTGCGTGCAGCGCTTTCTGAAGGCAAAGTCTCCCTCTTGTTTTCTCAAGTTGGATGTTCAAAAAGAAAAACATTCTAAAGCATCCAGCTTGTACAGGAAGTCAAAGTGAATCTTTGCTGTAGCATATTTGGTGTAACTGACTGATCTACTTCTTCCTCTACTTAGTTTCAGGCATTAGGGACAAACATTACAAAATCTCTCTTGTATCCTACATTTGTGGAGTGGAAGAAGTGATCCTACAAAAGAACTCTTATCTTTATGTTCACAATTTCCAAGATCACAAGCCACTTAGGTCACTGTAAATAACCATTCAGCAACATTATAAATTCTCCATGCAGCAAATCTGCTCCGTTATCCTAAAGCACCCAGCCTGAAGAAGATGCCTGATCAAACTCATCTGCATCATTCAGCCTTCATACCTGCTTGGAGGCAAGACAGTTTTCCATTCATAGACTCTCCCCCCTCATTACCCTGTCCAAAGCAATTCTTAATACTAGCACTGAGCTGCAACAGCAGGTAATTCATACTTGTTAATAAAGGACCAGCTTTTACTGATGCAGATGCATGCAGAACAGTGCAGTTCTTACACTGAAATCTTTTCATTTCTGATACAGGCTCAAAGATTGAGTCTTGCTTCCTGCTGTCATATGCATTTACTCAGCCCTTTATCACCACAGAGCAAAAGTGGTTTTCACCTGTCGCAGAACTACTGGAACTCATCTTCTTGTGCCACTGGCATACGGGTTTCTTTGAAAATTCCACGGGAGAGCCATTTGCATGCAGTATGTTGTAGACAAGCTCCAAATGCTGCTGCACCAGAGGCATGCAAATGTAGAAGCCTTATGAAATAGTTTCTCACGTCTAGTCCTTGAGAGACTGCACACTGGAGAGAGAAAAATAGATGTGTTAATTGAGACCAAACCTTTCTTTCCTTGTGAGAAGGGTGCCCTCTGTTGGTAGTGTTCGTGACTTCCACACGAAGGTTTGCTGAGGAAACAAACGAGGGGTGTACAAGGACTGAAGGACCGAGTGGAGCAACCGAATCTTGTGCAAATACAATTTGTAAGACGCGTTATTCGAGATGCAGATGAGCATATTAGGGCGTTGGAATAATGTCTTGCTAGTAACGAAATGCCAACAATGAGCAAAAAAAGGAAGGGTCTTTGAGACACTGGAACTTACGTAGCCATGTTACAGGACCCATCTGAATGCAGAGATAAATGGACAGGCAGGCAGATAACTGAAGGGCACACTGTATGTTCTCAGCATCTTGCTTTCTGCTGCCACAGATCCCACGGCTAGAGAAATAACCAGCAGTGGGATTCATCACTGATCATCATATATATCCTTTGCTTTTATCTTCTTTAGTTGATGTGATATAAAAAGCTTGATGCATTCTAGATAGTTTATTTTCTATTCAATAAATATGTTTACTGTAGTCTCAAGGTATGTGCAAATAATAAACAACAATTAAAACAGAAGGAACTGACATATCAGTTCAAAATATGACTTCCCAGACAGCAGGAAAGACAAATGTTTGTGTTTTCTATCACTTATCTAGCTGACATAAAAATATTTTTGAGTCTTTCATTGTCTGTTCTCTGAATATGTGAGCACAAATTCACTATAGAAGAGCACTGGTGCTTCTGCTAAAGATGAGTCAGTAGGAGCTGGGACTCTGCAACGAAAAGGAGAAAGGTTGTTCTCATGGGTTGAAAACAGGGTTCTGGGACAGGAATCCTGCCCTGTTCCCTGTGGAATATGCTTCGCTTTGGGATATCAGCATCTTATCAGACAGCTTACATTTGCCAGATGGGGAGCTATATCCTGTCAAACAGGGATGCTCAAGGTGGAAATGTTGTTTAATAACATGGTCAATGATTTCAATGAGGAATTAGAGAACAGGATGATTACATTTGCAGATTATTGCTAGGATCGAAAAGTTGTGAGAATTTTGGAGGACAAAATTAGTATTCAAATGGATGTTTACATATTAGAGAAATAAACTGAAAAAATGTGAAGGCATTTTGGCAGAAACAAGTGCAATACAGGTAGGAATGTTCAGGTACAGCAGCAGAGAAGTTGGATAAGTGACTAGGGAGAATTCTATAGAAAGGAGACTTCAGTGGATCATAAATCAGGCTTCTGTCAACAGTGCTGTGCTGTTATGCAAGTAACAAACACCATTTGGGCTGCCTAAACTGAAGCACTGAAGGTAAATATTCCATACTTCCCTCGTCTCTCCTGGGGCAGTTTGACCCATCTGCAGTTCAACACAGAGACCAGCTGGTCCTGAAGGCAGCCAGCAAGATCACGGGTCTGAAAACACATGGCTTTAAGGAAAGGCTGAAGAAATGGGTAGGATGGAGATGTCAGGGCTAATGGAGGAGGAAAGGGAGGACGTTGTAAAAAGAGTCATCTTTCTTCCATCTGTGTTTTGGTGGCATTGTTCCATTATCACTGGACTTGGAACTATCTCTGGACAGCAGCACTTAGCTTTTTTTGCTCACCTGCAGTATGGAAATATTTGTCATATTTCTTGGCTAAATGTATAGGAGGATGTCAAAAGGCTCCCATTTATGTAGGGCAGTTTGAAAGAAATAATTCAAATGTTGCTGTTTATTGTTACCTACATGACTTTAAAGTTGAAATCCTGTGAAAATGACTGATTTAACGGTGGAAATGTCAAAGTTGGAATTAGAGATTGTATTTAGCTGTCTTTAATAAAAGAGCTTTCCCATTTGTACTCCCAAGCATCCACCTCAGTGGGAACAGGAAAATTATTAATGCTGTTCATAGCTTGATAACATTTCACATTTCTTTTCACTGTTTATTTTATGACATTGCATAGATCATGCTGGAATCCAACTCGGGTTTTTTCTTTTCCTTCTCTTTTCCAGAAAAGGATGGAAGTGGGAGTCTTGTACAGAAATAGCAGGCAAGCAGCATGTGCTTGGACACTAGCATTTAATTCTCACCTTTAGCAAACAGAATTCATTTTCCTTGGCTTATATCTCAAAACTTTATGTGAAGACTACATAAAAAAAAATAGGAACACTGCTCTCCGGCTGTCTTCAAATTAAACCAAATAATGGGAAGAAATATTCCCAGATAGTAAGAAATTTTTTGTAAATGTGGCAGGCCATCATACAGAGAACGACAGGAAGTAAGAGGACAAAACCAGTCTCTTGATGTTTATCTGGTATTTCAAGTCTCAGCCCAAGCAGTGTAAAAAGGGCTGTAGCTTATGCCTGTCTGTGTCTGTTGATGGATCCTCATCCTTGTCTGTATTCACTCATGTTGCAGGTATGTTTACAGCAATTAATTGCTTCCTTTTTATCTGATGAACACTGCATTTTTGTACAGGATATATAGTGACACAGGAAGAGACGGCGTCTTCATTGATGAATGAGTCATTTAGTTTCAAGGTTAGTTGTAAGGGGCACAGCTAACACTTCTAGTTAGGATGTTTTATTAAGAGCTTGACTGAGTCAAAGATTTAAGATTCAGACAGCTAAGGATAAATAATACTTTGCAGGGCACCTCCAGTAATTACAGCAATTTTCTTAGAATAACATCCTCTTCTATGAAGTGCATCTGCAATTATTTATCTAATTAATTGGATAATCTGCTTTTATCAGCACAACCATATGAGAATGCATTTCAACATACAGATACAATGCTAATGCCTTGTGCATGTTTTTATTAATTCTTCAGGCTTTGAAGTATGAAAATCTTAAGAATGTATCTGTGTGTTGAAGATACTAAAACAATTTTCTGCCACTGTCCCAGGCCTAGAATTCTTATCATCATTACAGATGTGTCTAAGTTTGTTTTCCTATATGGACTTGGTCTCTTTCCTGCTACATTTACATGATGGATCTTTATTTTCCCAATCCTCCTTTTAGGGAAATTATTTTCTTATATTACATTCTGGTTTGATCTTTTCCTCCCTTCTTAGGCTATACTTATGCTCATTAACTAATTTAATAATCTTCAAGAACAAAATCTTGACACTAGATCTCGCCTTCCTGTAGCTGATTTGGGTTTGGAAATTTACATTAACAACTGCTAGTTCTTCAGTCTTCCTTGAGAACATGTTCTATGCTATTTTCAGGGACTTAAATGAAGCTGACTGGCCCATATTTTCCCAAATCCTCCTTTTTTGGGTCTTTTTTATTGGTGAGTTTTGCCTTTTTCAGGTCATTGGCACCATAGGACTTGTCTTCTCCCAGCATTTCTGACACAAGAACTCCTGGGAATTGGGCTGGCAATGAATGGCCATTGCTCCCTCACACCAACGAAGGACCCTTGCTGGGATGACCTGGAATTACCCTAATTTTATACAGTGGGGCAGTGGAAGACTGCAAAAGAACCTGGATGTTTATTTTAAATTATAAATACATTGCACCCCTCTAAATATAAAACTCTCTTTTGCTGTGCTTTAATCGAGGATGCAGTGAAGGTTTACATCCCGCTGTAAACCAACATAGTGAAAAAGAGGTCAGTGTGTATTTGTGGCTGCTGGGAGGGCTGTCAGGGCATGGGAGGAGGTAGCAATGGAAGGGGTACAGATGCTTCAAAAAATGACAGTAATAGGCAGCTGTATGAGAACTAATTTCTATTCAGACAAGTGTGAAGTGGGGACACTGAATGGAACAGTAATATAGGGAAATGGCTTGCTTGGCCAATTACAGAAGTTAAATTGGAAGGAATATGCCTAACTATGGAGACTGATTTCAAGCAGCTGTGTTTCTCCTGTAAAACGCGTTAATATATTCCAAGGATTTTACAGTTTTCTGTGTACATGATGTAATTTGCTGCGAATAGCAGTACAAAGGGAAGCCATAGCTACATAATACCAATCTGAGGAGCTTCTACTAAAATCACTGGAATTGCCCAGCACCAAGCTACAGACAAAATGAGACTTCAGCATCAGTGTGTGTTATCCTGCTCCTTTAGGAGATTACTGTGTCCTCTATTGAAGGTTTTGCCTTTCAGAGGACACAGACAATACCATGAAAGAGAGACTTCGGGAACTCTGAAAATAAATTAGAAGAAACTAAGAGTGGGGCAGAGCTCTGTAAGCATGTGGTTATCTCTGATTACCATATGGATTTGTGGATATGCTTCTTACAGCCTGAGGAATCTGAGTGGAAGTGGCCAGAAGCACACTTAGTTGTACTAAGTTCAGCAGAGCAAGAATATTCAACTATTGCAATCCATGATTAGTTCTCAGTCAGTAATAATAAAGCCATAGAAACAGGAATCTTTACTCAGCTCGGTAAATTATTTGGGCAGTTGTGAACCAGCAGACTTGTAAGACCTTCTGCTTCATGCAGTATCACACTCGATCTGTTATACACGTGGCTAACTCTAAGGCCTTCTTAAGTGCATAATCCTGTCTGAGGCTCTGTGTGCCACTCTGTTGTACAAAGCTGTGCAGGCACAGCTATGACAGTGTAGTGGTGTTACAAACTTAATAATTTTAATAATAACTGGGTCTGCCAGGGATGTTCCTTCTAGCGTTACTTCTGCTATCATGCTGTATAGATCTGGTATTTATCTAAAGAGGGACTTACAGTGTTGTTGCTAATGGTTGAGGCAATGCACACAATGTTCTTCTGAAGCATTCTAAAGTAGGGAACTGCTGCTTTCTAGTACAGCTATGTTTGAATAAATAAAATGTCCTCCAACAGGCTACTGAACTGTCTAACAGCAGAGGAATAGTATTTGCAAAAAGCATGAGAGCTGCTGCTTGTCTCCAAAAGCTGCTCCTTAGGAAAGCTCTGACTTTGTATGCTGGATTTTTTTCATCCTTCCCTCCTTCCTCCTATCTTTATCTCACAAAACTAATCCTACTGCAAATGAGTTCCTGTAAGGTGTATGCAAACCTGTCCCCAGCAACTCAGGAAGAGAGATCGGAACTGGAGACAAAGGAGCTGTGAGGGTGAACTGAATGGATGTGACATCTCTATTCTCTGCTTCTGCATTATGGCTCTTATTTTCCTCGAGGAATGAGACAAATGGGGCTTGTTTCCAAGCTAGTGAGTATAAAGTCAGAGTAATTGCATCTGCAAATATGTGGTCATGGTTTATGTGGTTGAAATAAATGGCATTGTGTCTCAGAGTTCACTGATGTAGAAAACACAGTTAGAGACAGAAACATCTTTATTTCTTCTTTTTTTCCCCTCTTTTTTCTTCTTTCCCTGATTAACCAAGATGTCGCATCTTTCTCTTATCTGAACCTTACCTTGTGTGGTGAAAGGCAGCTGTGTGTTCATTGGGGTGGAATCTGCAGCAAAACACCTGAGACACAGAGATTTGCAAGGGATTTCAGTGGGGCTGCTGCAGCATTAAACATGGTCTGATTTGTTCTCACTTTGTGAAATCCTGAGTACATAGCATAAGGAGAGCATTTACATTTGTTATGCTTTAGCAAACAAACAGCACTTGTGAAAGATCTGCTGCAAGCCATGTTTTACAAGTAGGTTGGGATCCCAAAAAACATGAAGCTTTCTTCCATCAGTTTGAGTTAATGGTGTAGAAGTAAAGTTTTATCAACTTAGTTTCTCATTCATATTTTGGCACAGCTCAATTCCAAGAAACTTTACTCCAGTTTAACCTGTTATTTCACACCAGAATAATTCTAATTTTCGAGAGTCTTGTTACTGTGCTTGCTACCTGATTTGTGGCTGTGCCCTCTGAATAAAACCAACACTTCTCTCAAACTCTATTTGAGTCGACCATCACATTTAATCTTGCTGTTGTACTCATGGGAAGGAACACTTGGACTCCAATGCAGTAGGACCAACAAGCTGCCTGCCTGCTGCAGCAGTTTTCAGACCCACTTGCCTGTCCTGATGCCTTGGCCTCCTCTGATTCAGTTTGCTGAGAGCTGTAGAACACAGTGAAAGGCCCAAAGAGGAGCACACAGGGATGGGAGAGACATACAAGTCTCCAGGGCAGAGAGAAGACTCGGATACACGTGGAGACAAAAATCTACCACTCATTCTTGAATCTGTCTGTGCTCATTTTAGTGAGCATTCCCACCAAAGCCCAGATTGCTCCATGTATTTACCATAAGAGATTTCTGAGTATTAGAAACTCAGAATACTCAGAGTTAGTACTCAGAGTTAGTTAGGCTGAGAGGCAGTTCTATGTTTACCTGCTAAAAAAAGTCATCCATAGCTTTGAGAAGATCCTAATTGCTAGCTGATCAGTAACTCTGCCCTGAGGGTTATCAACAGAAAATTTTCTGGAGAATAATAGGAAAGAGCATCTCAACATGAGCACATATTCTAATTGTATGCTGGAAAAGAATACATTGCAGTGTCCTTCCATATTTTGTACATAGTAAAGGGTCATGATGTGTTCTGGATAAAAGCAGTTACAGGCAGCATAGTTGCAGCAAGAATGCATTCCTCCTTTTCCTCAGACTGTTTGCTAAAGTCAGCTGGAGAGATTGCAGCCTGGGAATCCTAAGCACTCCTGAATAATTTTGCACTTAGTAATGATTAAAAATGTGCTCATTTACTGATTTCTATGGAGTCAATTCCTGTTCAGCTGCAGCTGACTTATGCTTCCAGCTGCATCAAAATGATTGTTTTCACACTTAGCACCATGATTAATAATTTCAGAAAGAACAAGACAAAAGTATAGTTTTCATAGGCCTATTTATCAACTTGGTGAAACTGGAAATTTCCTGTAAACGATCCAGTCCAGCCTTTATTTGCATTCCTTTCTTTTTCCTCTTTGCTGTTTCACCAGAGCATTATAAAAAGGTTTCTAGGTGAGCGCTGTGTCTAACTAGCCAGTGCCCTAGTTTGTTCTGCTCATATGATGTACTTCAAAGCAGACATGCCTCCAATGCAGAAGTGAACTCATCCTACTACGGATAATGAAAGTACTCCAGAATGATACCAGTTTTCTTTCTGAAGGCTTGTTATTAATAAATTTCCTTAGCAGATAGTGAATCTTTTTATTGCCAATTACCAGTCTGTAAAAATCACTCATACTTCACCACGGTAATAGTCATCATTACTCTGTAAAGACCTTTTGTTTGCTCCTGTCATGTGCTCTTTGTCATCACACCCATTAATCTGAATAAACTGCATGTTGTTTGTCTGCATCATTTCTGTGAGCTGGTGATGAGCGCTGTCAGTCCCACGAATCTCAAGATGAATGGGTCTCCTCGGAAAACCAGTGCCAGGGCAGGGAACAATAATGAAGATGAAAAAAATAAAGGAATAAGGAGAAGAAAGGTAGGATTTGAAAACTGGGTGTAAAGTTGAATCTCCTGGATTTAAAAGTACAATTAAAATCTAACTGTATAAACTGCTGGTAAGATCGATTTGAAATCTCTGGGGTCAGTTGAAGCTTGCCTGTCTCCCTTTAAAAAGGGTACAGAGTTCTCACCAGGTAGCTTCTGAGCAGATACCACCAGAGCCCTTTGTGGTGGCTAAGCCCACTGCTGAAGCTCAACACAATCAGAGCCCGCAGGCTGCTGTGCTGATCAGACACACTTGATAGCCAGCTCGGTGGGTTACAGCCTAAGGGTCTGATGCACATACGTGTGCACATGTGAGCAAAACCAATGCGAGGGATTTTCTGGTGAAGCCTCTGCATTTTCACAGAGTTGTAACAAGGCAGTTTCATTGAAACCTGCAGCCATGAGAGGATATAAATATCAGCCACGGTGGGAAGAGTGCTGTATAGATGAACGCGGTTACATTCAGCATGCATTTGGAGAGAAATTACAAATGAAAAATAGGGATGTCGGACTGCATAAATTGTTATGACTTTATTTTTATTGTTGTGCTGACAGCTCAGAGTGTTTAACGCTGGTGTGGAGTGGCTCTGAAGAGATGCTGGTGCCTACATGCTCTCCTGGGGCTCGTTGCAATGAGGCACCTCTATACACGCTGAAGCATCTTCTAGTTGCTACAGGAGAGACACCCTGATGTGCTTCTTACAGTGTGAAGTACAGTGAAGGAGAGTGGAAGAGCAGTACAGAAATCCTCCATTGAGGTTCTTGTAAATATGCAGAGAGAGGGGAAGAGCTTCTTTCAGGTTTATTTTTAAGCACTGAATCGTGTGCAAAACTTGCTAAAGCCAGAAATCTTAGGATTCAGATAAGCTTTTCCAATATGTTTCTTATCTCCCAGGGCTACTGATAATGGCTGGCCTTTTCACCTGCCGATCTGCTCAAGAACACATTAGAAAGTCAAGTGCCAAATGAAAGCGGGCAGCACATATTCATGAATGCAAGTTGTAGCTTATGTCCCAGTTTCCAATGAGCATTTTCATTTGATGTGACAGAAAGCATGAAAATTGGGATATTGGCATGAACAAAAAAGTTTTCTTGTGTGTGAATTGAATACAATGTAATAAAAGAAAGCATCAGTGTCTACATGTATTAAAACTAATCTGCTACCTTCAGTGCACTGCAGTACTGTGAGGCACCACTCTTCTCGCTTTCAATGTGTTAAAAACAGAATTGGGATTATACAACAATTTAGAGAGAGCATTTTCATAGCAAAGAGAATGTAATTCCTGGGCCACTGCCCACAGGTGCTTATGGCCATAAGTCCCAAAGCAAAGTTGGGTACTGCTGTGTCAGGTCAGCCTCGTGCTGATCTAACACTGAGCAGTCACTACTTCCTGGCCTGCTTTCAGCTGCTTCTAAAATGTCACTGCAAAACATAAGAAAACAAAAACAAGAGGTCAGGTATATCCTGACATTTTTTGTTTTCCTAAAAATTTGTGTAAATTTAAATGGGAAACACCGCTGTCAACCTATTTGTAGTTTTCTGACTTCAGAAAGTCTTCAAGGCTTGTTCTCTGCATTGGGAAGGCTCTGACTTTGCTATACATCTGACAGAGCAGAGGGGTGAAAGCTCTGCAAAGCAGTTTTGCAATAAGTCAGCAAGGAAATGGTGAGGAACTGAAACGCAGGCAGGCCTGGTGGTGCCCCCTCCTTCTCGCCTCCTTTCCTGCTCTATTTGCATGGCCTCCTCCCTTCTTCCTCCAGGCTTATTTTCATCTCATATCTAGTTGCTCATGTTGCAAGGCACAGTGCTAGATGTCACACATTACTCTTACACAACAAGTCACTGTTTACCTCCAGTTGCTGATAGCCCACAGGGACCTAAACAACAGTTCTATGTGGGGAGGAAGAGGAAAAAAAAAAACCAAAAAAAAAAAAGAAGAAGAAAAAAAATATGTTCTTCAATTGGCAAGTATAGTTTCAAGATGATACAATGAAAAGTGTGTTGATGTGACAGCGGTCTGTGTCTAAAAGTGGAGGGGGCTGGAGCCAGAACTGAACCTCACTTCCTGAAGGCTTATGTTCTGCAGATGGCTATCCTGGAAAAGGCTAATCTTACCTTGTAGTGCTGGATGATGTTCCATACAGAGAGAATAAAGCTGGCACAACAAGAGCTACACCTCATTTTATCTGTGCTCGGATATAATACAAATGAAATAAGGTGTACCTCATGTTGTGCCAGCTTTAGGGTGCCAGTTAAGGGTGAAAGCACAGATGCAGCCCCCAGGCATGTGCAGGCACCTCCTGCCCCCAGGGACTGCCAAAGCCACAGGTGTCATGCAGGCAGGGCATCTGAATTCCACCTTTGTTAGATGTCTGCAGCAGATGAAGTGATTTCTGCCTCAGAAACACAGGCTGTAGTCATGGCACCTGAACAGTTCAGAAAGAAAACATGTTGGAAAGATTTTCTCCTCTCCTTCTCCATTCACTTATGTTGTTGTTCATGCGGGCTTGATGTGTGCCCACTGTTTCCCCCTCATTCCTGGCAGTAGAAGTACTTTACTTTCCTGAAACGTTCTGCCATCTTTTTGCATCTCAGACTTTTTCCCCCCTTTTCTTACATCTTGAATGGCTTGTTCACAGTTTTGATAACTTCAGAATTCTATAGCTAGTGTCATTTCTTTGCTTATCTTCTCAGCAACAAAAACAAAAGCACAAGTAAAAACATTGCAAGCAGTTTAGTGTAGTCTGGCGACCTGCACTGTGGTACTTGCATTGTCTTTTGTGTTTTTCTCCCCTGAGCTCATTTACACTTTCAGCTGTTTTCTTGCTGTCAGCTTCCTTATTCATCCCCTCTCTTTCTCCTGGTTGCTTCTGCCAGCATTCTTGCCTGCCACCTATCGTAAGATTGGAGATGTCATCACTTTTCCCTAAGCCATATTTGTACTGAGCACACACATTTAAATATGGATGAGCCTGGATAGATTCCACTTTGTCTTTTGCCTGGCACTGCTATAAGCTTGTCATAAACACTTCCTAAAGGATTGCTACATTGAAATATTTAAGAAGCTGTTTAATCCAGTCACACTGATTAAAAATATTTAGTTGTATAATGCGTCTCTCTCACTTGCTCACATTTATTGTATATACTGCAATAGATGTGAATTTGCTGAGAAAAAAAAGATCAACAAATAATGATACTAATCTCAACAAGTTGCATGCTTTTGTCATGAAGGACTCATCTTTTGCCACTTTCTGTAAAGGAGGAGTTGGAAGAAAAGAAACAAATGTAAAATATTTATAAAATGCAAAAGAAATGTAGTGGTGGAGGTGTTCAATAATTGCTTAGGCAGGAGAGTAAAGCTGTAACTGAAAAGCCTTTCAAATCACTCGATGAGGGAACTTCAAGCCTGAGCTGTAGTACCAGCAGCAGACACACCGCTTCTGTCCTTGGGGAAAACTGTTTTCTGAATGTGGTAAGCCCTGCAGGATGTGCCATTGGCTCAAAGCCAGTAAGGACAATTGTGTTCTGGTGTGCTGTGTCTTTTATTTCTCCAGATAGTTTACCATATCTAATTAATATTTTGTCACCCATCTCTATACAATTCCCCAAAGCTGTCTTCTATATGAAATGTTTTAATCTATTTTGCTCTTTGTACCATGTGTTGTGTAAGTGAATCTAGGCAGTAGGCATTAGAAGCAGCTGCCTCTGGTGCTAAAATGTGTGGCAGCATGTCCCGTTCCTTGCTGTGCTGCTTTGAATCTCAAACCTCACGGTAAGGCTCAAAACTCAAAAGAATGAAATTAGAAATTAGTCTATGGAGACAAAAGTCTCTTATTCTCACCAGCAAGTAGCAAGAGTCCATGTCACCTTGTTCTGTGAGTCAAATGAATTATGTATGTTTTGTTGGTGCTGAAGAAATAAATAATAGAAAACAATAATAAGTTCAAAGTCCTGTCACGATACGTATTTTAAAAAGCCATAGCTCTACTTTGGTGGAAGCCTTCGTGAATTTGGAGATAGCATTTAGAGCTCTCTGGGCCTGGAAGAATTCGTCCAGGAATATTTCAAGGAAAGTTTTAATATTGTTTTTCTTTTTCCTTTCTTTCTTCCCCCTTCCCCCCCTCCCCCGCCCCCCAGAAGTTTATCTGTTACTGCCAATTGGTGCCTCTTTTTGGGGGACAATACAACTTGGAGAGATTATAAATCATTATCTTGAATTTTAGGAAGAATGAAAAAGCCCACATTGATCAAGGCTATTGAAATACACCTCTACAGTTCTCTTCCCATTTGGGGTAAGATCTGCAGCTATCTGATTATTCAGAATGATTCTGAAAATCTCACAAAATGTCTTCCAAATGGCTTATGAGATTAAGCCGGTTGCTGCTTCTGTAAAACGTTGCTGGCATTGCTTTTACCTAATTAATTTCTGATTCTTTAAACCAGTTACAGTTTTTACATGAATATTCCTCACCTACTTCACAGGTTTAAACTCTAATGAGCTTGTTACCCTGGTATTTATCTCAGCATTTCCATGTAACTGACATTTTTTGGAGCCAAATCTCCTGTTTCAGCTGAGAAGGGAAGGGAAAGAATGAATAGAAACAGCTTAGAATTTCTGCATGGTTGGGAATCTTCAGCATGCTGCAAGGTGTCTCAAAAGGATCTGTGTGCCAGCAGTCTGCCCCGTCACTGCACGGCTGATGGTGCACAGACAGGCCGTGCTGACCTCTTAGAATAAGATCATCCATCTTCATATTTCTCTTATGTACTCCATGCCCTTTCTTGTAGCACTTTACACGTGGAGATGCAGAAACTCCACTGACAGTGAATTGTCCCTTTGCCATTGTGTATGTGGTTTTCCACAAAACGTTTGTGACTTTGGATATTCCACAGCAAGCTCAGAACTCATTCCTTTACCCTTTATTGGGAATACAACAGCACAGGAGGATAAGACAGGTGAGCATTTATACTGATGCTGCCTCCAGGGACTGCTTTGGAGAGTGCAATGCAGGTGAGCGCTGATGCCCTCCTCTTAATTTGGACTGAAGGAATCATAGAATCATAGAATCACCAAGGTTGGAAAAGACCCACAAGATCACCCAGTCCAACCATCCACCCATCACCAATAGTTCTCACTAAACCATGTCCCTCAGTACAAAATCCAAATGTTCCTTCAACTCCTCCAGGGTCGGTGACTCCACCACCTCCCTGGGCAGCCCATTCCGTGCCTGACCAGTCTTTCAGAGAAGTAGTATTTCCTAACGTCCAGCCTGAGGACATTGTGTATCTTAGTTTTCCTTGCGAAAAAAATCTCCTTTCGAACTGAAATCTTTGAATTTACTGTTTCACAATCAGTATAAATGTGCTTATCTGTAGCCTTGGGCTTCAGAAGCCCACAGACTGCTCCACTAACTATCTATTGACTCTCTTGTATTAGCTGACTAAGTACTTTCCAAGAAAACAGCAGCAGCAGTTTGACATCCGAGTAATGCTGTTACGATGCGTCTGTGAACTGGGAGTCTTCGTTCCCAGTGCTCAAAGATGAGGATGCTATTGCATGTGAAATCAGGGATATGAGCCTTTCACCCTGCTGATTCAGCTACCAACATTCCTCCTTGTCTCTCCAACCCCATCTTAGCCTGATGAGGGTCTTCTCTGTAAGCAATGAGCAGACTTGGAAATTGGTGAAAATGACTAGGTTGTTATGGTAGAAAAGCCTTTTGGAAAAACAATCTTAGCTGAGGTGTAAGAAATGAAGCCTTGCTTGCCTGAATAGCTTTTTGTGGGGGAAAACCACACAGTCTATAAATTCCAGTCGGAGATTTGGTTGAGAGGGGGTTAGAATGCCAAATCTCCTATGAAAGGTGGCCATGGGGCAGCTGCTTCTGACTGATGGGCAGAAGCTGAAAACCATCAGGGATTCTTTTTTGTTTGCACTTTAAGGTTCGGATAATGGCTTTGTAAAGTTCTTTGGGCCTTAACTCCATTTGAAGCTGCTCCATTTTTAGGAATCTATGTAGTATCTAGTGGTCTATATTATTATTTTATTACAAAAGCTATCAATTTGACACAAGATCTATAATGTGGGTCCTGCCTCGTGTACAGAGTGGTGGTAGGTTAAGCATTGGTGACACGGTCTTTAGCTTTCAAAGGGCTTGGATGTCTGTGGGACTGAAGAGGGATTTAAACTTGCAATGAATATCGACAAAGTGGCAGAACCATTTTAGCTGACTGGATAATAGCATAAAGGTGACGAGCAGGATAAGGATGTCAGGCAGTTGTCTGAATGCATGTGGCACTAAACTCTTTTGGTTCTTATACTAAAAGATATAATTGGTCTCTTGGTTCCATATGTTAGAAGCTAGGGTCCTAACAGTACTGCTATATTCATTTTCTGGAAGAATATAAATATATGTATATATGAGTAAAAAGAAGCTTTCTTTTAAAGCCACTCATTGCTTGGGGAAGAAGGGCATTTGTTAATGCTTATGAAGCCAGGTCTTACCCTCTGTACCACAAGATTTCAATCCCACTGAAATCAATTAAAGAATACATGTCACAAGTGACCATTGGGTATGACTAAAGGTGGCAAATTTCTGGCATAGGGAAATGATAGGAGGCACAAAGTTTGTCTTACTTATTTTTATAAAACCTGAAGAAAACACAGGACAGACTGCTACAAAGGTGTTGCAGAAATTGAGAAGTTCTGCACGGCCACATAGGTGGGCTGCACCCTGCAAGACTGATCTGACAGAGAATACAGAAATAAATTAGCTAGCTGCATTTTCAGTGAGAGACCAATATTCTCTGTATTACCACAAAGCGCCAGGAACCAAAGAAGAAGAGACAGATGAAAGGATGGAAAATAAAGGCCCCTAAAATAAAAGACTAAAGGAAAAAAGGCATTTTTGCCTCTAAACAGATTCCAAATGGGTGATTGACATAAAGGATCCTGGTATTGCCTCCCACCTTCTGTTAAGGCTGTCTTATGGCTTGAACTGAGGAAATCTTAATTTTCTACACTTGTATAAAAGAAAAAAAGCATCTTGAATTTCCTGGCCTGATGCCCTAATTGAAACATCAATTCATTTGCCAATGCAGAACAGCCCCTAACAAGCACCTCTGTTTGAATCCCAGAGAGCTTTCACGATACGCAGTGGCTGTTGCTTGGCAAACAGAAGAGCTGCCTGCTGAAACCTGTGGTTGGTGTGCATCTGAGAGCTGCCTGAAAATCAGCGCTGTTCGTCTCTTCTTGCGTAGGAAGAGATGAGCAGGGCGATGTGCAAAGATGTGATACTGAGCCAAGGTTTGCGTAGGGTGCATAATTATGGGTGGTAACAGCAAGAGGTTGAATTAACAAAATGATATAGTTACTGTTCAGGTGACCACTAAAGCCACAACAATCAAACTAATTCGTTTCTGATTTAAGTTTCTTAAAAATGGCTGCTGTGATTATTGTACATCTGGGTGAATTTTAAACAAAAAGACCTAGCTGTAATTTAAATTATAACAATCATTTTTGTAAGTACATGCAAATAAACTAGAGACTGCATGTGCCCCACTAAGAAGAGAAACAAAGGAGAAAGTAAGAGGTAAAAAAGCAGGTATATAGTCATGGTGCTGGGGACATGAAGGAAATAAACTGATAGCAGTGTCTGTGCGGCCCTCATCTGACTGGAGGTGGTGAGAAGAAATTGCAGCTGTGATAGATGGTGAGCACTGACCAATGCTGATGTGGGACAAACCCCTGAAGCCACAAAAATGGCAGGCAATCAGCCCTTGTGTCTTTTGAAGTAGGACAGGACAGGACAGGGGAGAACAACGTCCCAGTGGGCACCACCATGAGTTTGCCAGTTAGAGCTGTGTGAGGGATGCAGTTTGGAAACGGTGAATGTGAAGGCATTTAAGTGGGATGTTTTAGCCTGAGAATGAAATGCTTTGTTCTGCTGGACTCCTGTACCCTGGCTGAGGTAACCAGCACATGGGCCATATTTTGTACACCCAAAAAGAAGTACCGAGATGCAATGCTACCATTTTATTAAAAATACAGGTAGCTAAAAGTAATAAACAGCTAGTAGTGAGCTTTCTAATAGCAATTTCACATTCAAAGTGTTCTTCCAAGAATTGTGAAGTACTTCAAATTAATCAAAGGTAACCTTAAATCTATTCATTTTTGTTTGTGATGCTACTCATGCAGGCTTCCATGCTTCCCATGTTGGAGCTATTTTTGGTTTCTCACTGATGATTCCCTCAGATTTGGTTGATCAGACCATAGAGAGAACAGTTCTCAAACTGCTTTGCTGTACAGATGGCTTGAAAGCTTCCTTGGTTCCTGCAGCCCTGAGAGACAATGGAAACATGGAAGCTAATGGTTCTGAATGGGAAAATGGGTTCTCCTCTTTACTTGGGGAAGTGGTGGGTACAAGAATGAGGAAGGAGGGATAAAATCCCTCACAGGTGCAGCCATTTCTTTGTAGTTTGTCAGCTTTTCTGACGTGTAATTTTTTAAATTCATAGGAAATTGATCACAGTGGGTCTTTACATGATTTATAACAGTGCAGACTTCATCCACAACCAGTTTTAAACTCTACAAGTGCATGTCCTGAGCAGTTCTTCCATACCACTTCGCACAGGACAGATAATTTTTAGAAGTAATGGGTGCTGCATTCTATTGTACGTTACCTCTCCTTAATGAGTTACACTGCAATTTCATCTTCTTATCTCCTCCTTTGCATACAGCATCACTGTAAATGTAAGCTTTTCAGCCTCCTGTTTCATACAGGTCTGAGGAAAACACGGGCAGTAAGAGCCAGATTCTCTCCTCTGTAGGACATGCAGCAAACTGTAGTGAGTTTTCAGATAGAGGCCAAAAAGAGGTTTTAAATCTAAGGCAATGGGTGAGGAGAATGGATACTTTATTATTCCATTAGGTAGTTTGTGTGATACTCATATTGGTTTATCATCTCACTCCTTTATCACTTTTATTAATAATCCCATTTATTTTCTATTATATTGTTCCTGGAACTGACATCCCTGGAGCCATAAATTGTGCTGAAATATGTTGAGATTGTGTACTTGTTTATGCAACTTGACTAAAGCCAAATTGGATAACAATGGCTGAACGTGATGCTCAGGATTTAATTTTGTTGAATACTTTATAAAAAACATAAAATAATAGGTAGTAATTAAATGGTGCAAGCAACTGATTAGCACTTTGTGAAGCAGCATATGTAGTCTGCCCTACTGCTGCTGTTTGCAAACAAAGGGCTGTGACAGACACATAGCATTCACATACTTGTGAAGGAAAATAAAACTTGCTATACAGAGATGCCACCTCCGAGGCCATTTCACTGCTGACATCTTGACACAAACCCCTCCAGGGTCTAACAGAGATTATTTTATCAGTGGAGTAATAACCTCATTAAGTGCCGAGGAAATCATAAAGCATTAATGATATAATGTATTTGGATTTTTTGTCATTATCATGTTGGAAAAACATTATTAATATTACTTTATGCCTGTTCAAATGAATTCTGATGAGCAATCTGAGACACTAAATGGCACATAGTTCGTGATAGCCTTTTTAATCAAGGGATGAAAACACAGGGACAATTCTATTCCCACAGACCTGCCGTGCAGCACAGGCCCGGCCACCCAAGGCAACAGCAGCACTGGCACTGCCTGACCTTGCCAGACTGTGCACACACCAAGCATTCCTGTCTGTCCAAACCAGTATAGAGAACTTTGGTTATATTCCTTCATATGAAACTGTCAAAGCACATCCACAGCTGAATGCTATTGTCTGATGAAACAAGCGTAGCTAATTTGCACTGCAGGAAGGGTGACACATCCAGGTTTTCACATATGAGGTCTTTCTCCTTTTCCATAATTGTTTTAATCCCCGCTGAAGCAGTGTGACAAGTGAGCTGAGCCTAATGCCTGGTATCTGTGCTGCAAGTGCAAAGGGCAGGTGTGCTCTTGCTTCCACTCAGGAGTTGTTACCACTGGAATTGCTGCCTATGGCTTTAGTTAACACCTGATGCCAGCTGGCACCATGAAAATATGATTGCTATCAGGTGAATGGGAACTGCTGAGTCACAGCCTGAACCTCTGATGGATCACCTGAGGCCAGCAGTGAGTCAGGCACAGGAGCACAGTGAAGGCAATTCACCTGTGCTGCTGGAAGGGGTGGAACCTGGCTGCATCTCTCCTAGACCCATTTAAGAACCAGTGGGGAGGGATCTCTTCTGAAGATCTGCTGTGCTGGAGTTTTGTAAGTGAGCTCAGGATATGGGTAAGCTTTCTATCTATTCTCTTTTAGTTATTATAATCTGCTTTGCCAAGCTTTTTGTTTATTCTGTAGTTATAACATCTTAATATTCATTGATTATACATCCTGTTTTTGACTCTACAAGAAAATAGCATTTTATCAGCAGTGGCTCTTCTCACAGTGCTCCTGAGCGATGGTGATTCCCTCTTAAAGTGCACTGGAATACATTGCTAATTTAGTGGAGGGTACTTTTTGGAGATTAACAGTGTCACGTCATTTTATGTAACATGTAAAACTATAAAGCACCACAAAGGCATATCCAACTCTCCTTCCCAGCATAACATTAGGAAGTGCCAGAGCTCTGTTTACTGACATACTAAACTTTGGATACCTGACCCCCAACCAGATTTTGCATTTGAAGGCATACAAATGCACTCAGAAGTTTAAAACTAGGGATCCAGGTACCTACAAGCCAGTCACATCATCAGGGATGTAATCTTTCCTTCCTTTGGTTTCATTAATATTACTATTATTGCTTAAATAGAGTGGTTTGATATATAAAGAGGACAGAAGCAGACCCTTCTAAGTGGTGTCCAGTGACAGGGCAAGAGACAATGAGCACAAATTGAAATGCAGGGAATTCCATACGAACATGAGAGCCTTTTTATTAGGAGCTGGTTGAATGCTGGGATGGGTTACCCAGGGAGGGTACAGTATCTCCATCCTTTGAGGCATCCAAAACCTGACTGCACAGATCCCAGGGCAGCCTGCTCCAGCTGACTCTGTTCCAACCGGGGGTTGCAGTGGGTGATCTCCAGATGTCACTTCTCACCTCAACTGTTCCATGATTCCTAAGAGGACAAAAATGTGATGCAGATGATGTAATCTTGTAGAAACAAGGAAATATTAAATATAGCCACAGACAGAAGATTGATTATTCAAAAGGTACTGCAGAAGAGTTTACACAATTACTATGATGTAATGTCACTCTTGGAGAGAACGTAGAGCTCATTACCACCTCTGAGAGGAAGGCCAGGATGTGAGCTAATATTCATCCCCATGCTTAAGTAACCAAGGAAAAATATCAATAGGTGCATTTTAATGTCACATACTGTATGGAAATACAGTTTCTAATTTAATGCAGTAAGGTCTGTGGATATGCCCATCCCATACAGATTGCATCTAGGCCATTAAATAGGAAGGATGATAAAGCAGGGAAAGAAAAGCTAATCTAAAGCGGTTTTCTGCAACTTTATCAGAGGTGTGCTGGTAGAGATCATCTGTATTTCTGGACAACTGTGTATCCAGTTTCATAAATAATAGTTTTGAAGGGGTTAATCTGTCATTCAGACTTTTGATTACAAGTCAGTGCTCCTCCGTGATTCAGAGATAAATAAATCTCACACTGTTTTTTTTTTTTTTATCCTGAAGCCATCAGATTGGTACTACAGTCATAGAGTGGATGCAGCAAGGCATGTCTGCCCACCCCAGCTGGACAGAGTGCCCAGAGCAGCACAAGACCTGCAGCAGAACAGCCCCTCTCCTTTTCCCTGCCTTGAACTGCACTCCAGTAAACTGTGTGCTGCTGTCCCCCGGCAGGTCTGCAGTGGCAGGTTATTTCAAAGTCAGATATGCTTCAGTGGCATGGATTTACACTGAATTTCTGGGATGTCAACATTGCTGTTTGAAAGGAAATGATTTTTAAGTAATATCCGAGATGTTGTTTTTTTTTTTCCTGCTGACTAAATAATCTATCCTACTTTAGTTATGTCTTTATTTTCCTACACTTGAGCTATCAAATTTGCATAGCAGACGCAATGCTTTTCACACAGTACATCAAACGTGTTGTCCATAGCAACATCAGCAATTTTGCTTCTTGCTGCAAGCCTCCTGCATTTACCTGACTTCATCCTTCACTGTGACTTTTGGGAACTTTTATGCCAATGAAGCAGACATCCCTTTTTGATTTGATAAATCTCTCTGTAAGCGTGTGTTCTATTTGTGAACAACACTGAGTACTCCTGGAAGCTTACGTCCTTTATCTGAAAAAAGCACAGACAGGGATGATGGTTACTCTTTTCAGTCTCTAGCACAGTGATCCAGAGTCTTCAAAAAATGAAGTGAATACCAACAGGAGGGAAAGGAGTTCATGAGTTTGTGCTCTTTTCTACTATCAGTGGGAACATCAAATCCTCCTATACGTGGCCTTGTTCTTATCTGACATCACATAAATTAACAGCTCTACTGACAAGTAAATCCACTGGTGATATTAATTGTAAGGGTCCAGAGAAAACCTGCTGACAAGGAATTCTCTGAAGTGCTGTTTGTCAGGAGTGTAAGTCCAGGAAAGGATCACACCAACTGCACTCTTTCTACAAGCATCGGCTGCTGGAAGCAAGACGCTGTGCCAAGAGGTTCCTTGCCTGGCGCAGTGCAGAGGTGATGTCCTCAAAGCAGTTACCAAGGAGAGCTTCTTGTTTCAAGTTATCTAAATAAATTTGAGCCAGCATTTTAATTTTTAAATGCTCCTCCGTCCAAGGCTAAAACACACAGTTCTCTGATCATGTTACTGATGGCTGTATTCAGTCAGGGCAAAACACAGAAAATAGCAGCAAAAGGAAATATCAGTGGACAGTGAAGGAAAAGTGGGGAGAAAAAAAATAAAACAGTATTTGCCAGCAGGGCAACACAGTTTTAGGAAAAAAAAAAGTCATTTTCAGACCCATTAATATGAAATACTATAATGCAGAGGCATTTTTGTTCTCTTCTGTGAAAAGGTGGAAGATACGTAGATGGCTGAATACTTACAAGTAAGAGAATAAGCATCAGTCTGTCTTTTACAACATGCAATTGACTTTAAATCCAAACCCAGATAAACTAATCTTTGTGTGAAAAATTCATTGGATTTAAATGACTTCCAATTTCAACAAGCAAGTCAACACCTGTGCAAGCAAATATTGTCCCAGGGGAGCATACACCGTAGCATCATTCTGGGCAGGTACGCTGACCTCCACTAAGCCCTTATGGCTTTGTTGGGAGCTTGGTCAGGGCAAAAGTCAGGCTTGTTGCCCATGGCACAGAAGCAGAGCACTCTAAGCAGGCTTTCTGGCTCCTGAATTGATCTCTAGACATCCAACTCTCTGATCTCCATCAACACTGGCTTGCCTACTACAGTGCCCTGCTGTGCATATCCTTCTTGTGCTTCATGCAAGGTAGAGCCAGAAATACTGCATCACTGGGCAGTAATGTTTCCATTAATGTAAGGGGGGATTCCTGGTGCTCCATATCCCTTTGTCTCGTGCTCATATGCACAACAGCCTGTATCTGTGTGGTGCAGAAGGATACATCTAGTGTTTGTTTTCCTTCTTGTGTAATAGGAAAGGTACCTCTAACAGATTAACTAGTGATCTGATGAGAATCCTCCACGCTTTCAGGCCTAAGCTCGTGTGATTAGTTAAACAACCAGTTAACAATACAGGGAAGTGGTATTGATGGATTTGTTGTTTTTTTTTTTTTCAGCAATCCTCTTTTATTTTGAAACTTGATATTTTCCAACAAGTGCTATTTGGAGCAAGCTCAAAGCTGCTGTTGTGTTTCCCTACAGGAGCCCTACAGTAATGTGCAGAGAGGAAATTATCTGGCATTTCTGAGCCGTTCTTTCAGTTGCCCATGTGCTATTTTACAATGCAGGTGTTTGAGAAGATGGCAGCAAGAGCATAATGGAAGCTTAGCTGGAACCTTTCCCTTTCAGGATCCTAGGGCACTTCTCAAGGCACATGTTTCTAATTCATAAACTTAGACAATTACAAATGCGTAAGAGAGCAGATGCAAGTTGTCTGTGCACCCAGCTGGACTTTTTCTGTAGGAGCTATTCAACTCTTCAGGCAGTCTCCCACAGTTTGAGTTTGTTGCCTCAGTCTAATCTTCTTTTTTAACTGGGAAGGAAACAAAAAAATGACATAGAGTCATGATGTTCTCATTCCCAGCTCCATGTTCATTTGCATGCTGGTTTGTATCAACATGAGCTCTCAGCCAACATAACCAAGACAGATCTGCCATTTATGCACTCCAAACTTCTCTCAGATCGGATATAAGGATGGACTTTGGGTACTTCATGTCAGGTCAGACACTGTATGTTCTACTTGAACCTTTACTTCACTAAAATATGAACAGAATGAAGCGTGCTCTGGAGGTAAATCAGTAGTGTGTAGTGAATGAGCGCCAAGAACTTTTGTGTTGCAGAAAGTAAAGAGCCTATAGCCACAGATGAAAGATCTACAGAAAGAAAAATGATGTTCTTGTGACAGTTTTTAGCGTGACAAATGAAAAGCAGAGAAATAGATGTTATCTCCACTTGTGCTGGAGGACACTCATTTGATTCTGAGCATCCTAATTTGTCAAACAAAACTGGTCAAGGCTACTTTCTGAGTTTGTCTTTTTTTGTGGTACCCAGCTAAGATTCTAGGGCTGTAAAATGGATAACTGTTGAGCAGCCACTGTTGCAGTCAAAGCCATTGGGGTCTTCATCCTGAATATATGAAGCACTATATAACGGTCTGACAACACAGCTTTTAAACACTTTGTGCTGGGTTTCATGGTTCAGCTAGGATTTCTTACTCAGTACATGTTCTTCAGAACTGGCAATACTGTGCCCTTACCATCTCAGAAAGTTTATAGAGATGAATTCATTAGTGTCCAAAGCATTCATACTATTCTAATAAGCACCACAGAAAAGCCTAGGAAGAGATGAATAATTCTGTTTTCAAAGCAGAATCTGAATAGAGTGCAATAAATAATGCCTGGTGAGAGCGAATAATGAAGGGAAAATAAACTATTGAAAGCTACGCGTTAGTTAAACATTGTTCATTTTGTGCACTGAATGAGGTAAGGATTTTATGGAAAAGAGCATGTGTGACACTGTCATTTATAGGGATATTGTGGTGCCTGTGCACAGAGCACATGAATTACTGTCTCACAGGCAACCACACTGTTTTATGTGCTTGATTAGCAGGCTTTATAATGTAAGCATAGCATAGTTTTATGTGTAATAAATAAGTTACGTGAGCTCTGCTTCCAGATCAAGGTTCTGAAGCCTTTTCAGTTAAATGGTGTTAGAGTTACTCTATTTATTTCGTGTGGGGAAACAATACATTCTTTAAAATATGTGAACTGTTTTCTCTGAAACTAAGAAAGAAAATGAAGAGTCAGCCCAGTGCAGGTATCTCACATGATGAATTTTATGAACGCTATATGTGCGAACAGAATTCTATCATGGAAAGCACCGGGTGGGAACCAAGGCATCCACTGGTGACTCTGACATTTCCTGTCACACCACCGTTATTTAGGAATGTGGCAGTGGTTCACACACTCCACAGCAGCAGTGTCTGGAGATGCCAGATGAGTCATTTCCTTGGTGGAGTGATCAGCCTTGGTTCCTTTTGCAGCCTGTGCTACTGCTTCTCCCAGAAAGAAAAAGACGCCCGGTGATCTAACTGTCTCTGATAGAGCAGCAGTCCCATTGGCCTCAGGTGGAGAGGATGAATTGTCTGATCTCATAAATGTTTTTTTTCTAAGCACACAGTGGTTAACTGATAGGATTTCAAGGAGATTGTACATGCAGGACAGCACTGTGTATATGGGTACCTGAGCTAGGTGTAAGTGAATCACGTGAGGTGTTGCTCATGAGGTTGTTGTGAGGATGGACTTTGTTATGAAGTTAGCTGCTGCCTGCATAAATATTATTGCTGGTAATACAGGAAGGTGTCACAAGGTGGTGGTCGCGGTGACTTCTCTTATAGCAGAAGACAAACTATTTGGGACTTGCTGAAAGTCATGGAAGAGTAAGCCAAGCACAACTGTTTCTTCCTTCTGATCTTGTACTTTGGAGACAAATATATGGCCCCAAGGTCATTGAGTAACACTTTCCTCTGTCTATAGCAATAACTACAGAAGGGTATTTAAATTAATTTTTGCTTTACAGCCTTTTTAGAGGGTTCTCTTCAGTTTTTGTCCACCAGCAAATTTCCTTTCTGCTGTTCTGGACTCAAGCTGGCTTCTTTCAAGATAAATTCTCTTAAGCACTGCTATCTCTTCCATCTGAATCCTTGTGCACTTGGGGGAAAAAAAAAAAAAAAACAAACAACCCACCACCAACAAAACCACAGTATGTTGAACTGGGTTCAGCTTTTAATCACAGAAATGCCACCTTGCCCTTTGAGCTCCCTTTCAAGATGAATGAATACTTGGAGATGACTAAAGCAAATGATGGGGCCTTATTTTAACTTGAGAACAATGACAATTTAAAATTTTCATAAGGGTTCCAGTCTTGCTGGTTTAATTTTTCATAAGGGATTCTGCATTTTTCATCCAGAGACTGGTAGAAGAGTTGTTTCACCTACCTGGAGAGACAAACTTTTGCAGCAGGTCTGTATCTAATTCATGTGTGAAAAGAGAAGGTGCCCAGACAGGTCTCTCTTAAGGGATTATCGAGAAATACTATTTTTGCTGCATAAAAGTCAAAAGACTAGTTTTGATTTGCAGGCATACTGTACAGTGCTTTCAGATTCTTAAAATTGATTTGCAAATAGTTAAAAATGAACAAATAATAAATAATAAAATAGATATGTGGGAAACAGACATAAGAAAATCTGTGAAAATACAACCCCACCCTGCAGATAAATGCAGAGAGAACTTAATGTGCTGGATTTTTGTTAAGGGAAGGCTTTGCTTTTACACTACTAGTTTGAGTAGAAGAGTTGGGTAGATGCAGAATAGGGCTCATGGTAAGGCTTCAGTGCTTGCAGAGCCCTATGGCTGGTACGCTCTCTGGTTGCAAGGCACTGCTATGGCCTACATACCAGCCCTGCCTTCCCTGCAGCAGATGACAGAGCGCTCTGACCATCTGCGTCCTGCATATGTGACCACGGATGTGGAGAGAGGTCACAGTGCAGAGCTGCACACAGATTTATTGGAGCCTCCTCCCAGAGAGCATGCAACAGGAGATCATCACTGCATCGCTCTCAGCTCTGGAGTGAGACATACAGGGCTGTTGGTTGCATTCAGTTCAGCCTGTTCAGCCCTGTCTCATTTTTCTTCCCTCTCTCAAATGGATCCTGCATAAATATTCCTGGCCTGGCAAAATTTTTGAGAGGCTAATAATGCTGTTAGACCCTTGATGAACATGAATAATAGCCTGTTTGCACAGCTGATAACTGAGCTGTAAAAACGAATCTGCTCCCAGATGAAACTTGACGTGCAAAATTTAAGCTTGGGGAGCAATTCTTTATATGTATTCTGAAAAAATAAATAAATGATTCGGATTGCTTAATTTTTATTCATCCTTTAAATACAAAATCCTACAGGAAGGTCAACAGAGAGAGCTTTAAGCATAAAATACAACAAATGTTTAGTCTATAATAAAGTTGAATCTGCTCATTTTGGAGAAGAACAATGGCCGAGGGTCGAAGCTCTGGGTTCTGTAGTTGCCAGATGGGATAATTTCCAAAAGGGAATTTGGATGGTAATCAGTGTCCGCTGGGATCCATGCCCACCGCCCCGAGTCCTCGTGCCACAAAGGAGAGATTAGAGGCAGAATGAGAATGTGCAAGGCTGGCACGAATCAAAGGGACTCCCTGTAAAACCTATTACATCTGCTCTCTGAAAAATGCATAGAGAAACTGACAGTCAGGAAAATGCAGTTTTGATTGTGCTTTGATGGCTGGGAAGCTAAAATTTTGTGGGTGGGTGGCTGAGTGTAAGTCCATGTCCATGCCAGCTTTATTTGTCTGAGACAGGCAGAGTCAGGCTGGTTTTCTTTGTCCTTCCGAGACTTTCAGAGCAGCAGGATAAATAAAGGAATGAAATAGGGGAAATGAATTTATAGACTTTAATTGTCAAATTTTTCTCAAAAGGCCCAAATCTTGATGTTTTGTTCCATTGAATTTGTTTTGGCACAGCAAAGATAATATTGCAAACCTGTACAAAGAGAGGTGGCCTTTATGTCCCTCTGTGTCTTTGTGATGGTTGGGGGATTTACTGAATCGAATTTCCCTTCTGGACTAAAAGCAGGTGTTACTCTCTGCTGAATTATGAGATACAGACACTATGTTTGGGACGGACAGAGTTGGCTAGGATAGACCAAAACTAATGCCAAAGGTTTGGGTGGGAATATCTGAATTTCTCCAGTGTTCACTTTCTAATGGTAAGACAAACAAGCCTCTTGGCAAATTAAGTTTCAGGTGAGCTCCTAGGACTTGATGTGATCTGTCAGCCCCTGGGGCCTGTGCCCTCCAGCAGGTGAGCATGCCCGTGCTGTGGGGATTAAGTGTAAACCAGCTGAATACGTGCTGCTTTAACCTGATCCCAGCATGGGCTGTGCCGTGTTCCAGAGGAATGGGAACCGCTGTGCTGTCCTTGGGCTTTCAGATCTGCTCCAGACCTGCATGGCTGCAGAGTGTTGCCCTGCTTCCTCATGGGGAGCACAGACCTCTGTCACAAGTAGCACGACCAGCCTTTGCTGAGCAGGGGACAAACCATCTGTGCTAATCCGACTGGCCAGCACAGGTCATATTGAAATAGAAAAATGATTTTAAGCTTAGACGTGTTTGGAGAAGAACAATGCTAAAGCTTTCTGAAGAGAGGATGAGATGAAGTCATGGCAGTGGGAGTGCTGTGACTAAGAACTGCTGTGCTTTGGCCAAGGACTGTGGGAAGCACTGGTGGAAGCTCAGACTGTTCAAGTCTGACAGGATGTGTGCAGACATGCAGATACACAAATACTGATCTGCGGCCAGAGCCGCAGCAGAACCAGTGCTGAGGTGCAAGAAGGGTGGCAAATCAAGGAGCTGAATCAGCAGGAGGGAGATTTGGGGTTGATTTAGACTACTGGTAAAAAAATCTGTATTCCTTCAGGCTCGAACCACCTTGGGTAGAACTTAACACCTGTGGAACTGGGAGATGTTTGTGTTTTAGGAATGAATTGCAACTTACGGAGTATTTTGAGGGTAGGAAGGAAGGCTGTTTTGTGCTTCTAGAAACAATGCCTATAGGACATGTTCTTCTGAAGCACATCTATCACTTGATGCTTTACGTGATATGACAAAATGCCACAGGGGTTCATCTGTCAACTGCTGTTGTAGCAGAATGATATAAGGGGCAGGAAATCTGAACGGGCATCTTGGAAACTTTGTTTTAAAAGGACTGTAGCTCTGGGAGTGCACATACATTTCTATCACACACAAATGCTTTCAACTTCAAAGAAACAAGTTTTTCACAAGTTTTTACAAGTGTAAACAAGGCTGCACTTGTAATGTGTATTACAATTTTAACGTGACTGTAATGAAACTGTTCATAGAGACACTCAGAAGAGTGAATGTTATCATCGATCTAGCACAGCACCTTGCAAAGCCAGGGGATACTCAAACATCAGGCCTACGCATGCAAGATGATAACTGGATTCTTCTCACCTGGAAAAAAGATCTCCCAGGTTTTTCCCATTTGTTCCCCATCCTCCATTAATCTTGTGGGGAAATTTTAAAAACTAGTTTAATTTTACTCATTTCGAAAGACAAATAATTTCACTCTGACCAAGCTCAAATCTTTTATTTATGCTCAAGACTACATTCACTCTTGTTATTTAGGATTTAAAATTGATGAGATGGCAATATTTAATGGGATGTCTTTGAAAACCATTATTAAATACAAGCTGGTAAATCAAAAGAGAAAGCAAGGAAAACAACATTCAGAATCAGTTGATTCTTGAAAAATTGTTCTTAATGTTCTCTCACTTTAAAAAGGAAAATAAATGTTGAGTTCCTGTTCCCTCATTAAGAGAGAAGCTATAGGAATGTATAGATTAGACAACTCAGACTCTGTCCACCACTTGGTGTGAAGTCAGAGGATCAGTACTGTCTTGAAAGCGAAATGGATTTTAAAATGTTCTGCTGCCATACAAAATCCATACAAATACATAGGTTGCTCTGAAAGTAATGCCTCCTATTTATTTCCAAGGAAACAACAGGTATGAAGAGCACAATAACACTGTTTGATAGCTCAAACTCTCAGCTACAAAACACCATTTTTCAACAGTCACCATCATAGCTTTTTCACCAGTGATGAATAAGAGCCTGCATGCCATGCTTGTAAAAATCCATACAGCTGTCTGAAACATGGCTCTTCTTCCACATCGCTGTCACCACTGCTGAAACGCACCACCCACCGCCTCACTGTGCTCACATCCACTGTTTGGACCTGATAAACATGCAGCAAGCATCAGTGAATGTCAGTGGGTGCCACTTTTTCCACATTGCAGGAACTCAATTCCATGCCTTTGCTTCATACACACTTCCATGTCAGGCTGCCCCTCTGCTGCCATCTGTCACATGGCAACAACAAGGAATGGGATATTGGTGGGAAGGTTCAACCTCTACTGCCATCCCACCAATATCCACCTCTGATGTCATGGGCCAACGCCATAAAACGGGAGGCACTACTTTTGGGGCAGCCCTTGTATAATGAGAAACAGCCGATGCAGACATGATCCTCAATTCCCATTTGGGCATTATTTTCTCCTTGATGTTATAATTAATGCTAAAAGAATTTGCGTGAGCCATCAGGATGCTCAAAGCTTTCCGGAGGGTTGCTGGGAGCTTGGGGACTTTGCACCCCACAGAACCAGACCTTGTCCTGCTCCTGCCATCCCCACACAACACACCGCTGCCTTGCAGCACCTGGGCATGAACAAGCAAGGTGTGAGAGAAAAGTGGAGTGAGTGCCCAGCTTACTGAATTGTTAAAGAGGCAAGCAAAAAATCCAGGCTTCATGCTGCTGCTGGCTTCCTCTGTTGTGTCTCAGCCCTTTGGGAGCTGTAGAGCAAACAGCAGTCTGTGGTACTAATCTGCTGCCTTACAGCGCTGATGTACGGTCACTGCAGAGTTACACGAGACACTGTCAACTTCAGTTTTGCTCCAGTTCATGATTCCTTTGTTAGTATTAGCAGGATAAATAGTTTGAAGTGAAACATCTTGAAAAAATCCCACTGTACTTGTTACTAACTATGGCCTGAAGTCTGCATTTCTGTTCGCTTTCACGGTGATTAGTCACTGTATGACAGCAAAGAGCAGCTCAGTCTACAGCAATGCTCCTCCAGCATGCAAAAGATCTTGCCAGACACCTAATCCTCACTTTTTTTCTTCTCAGTCCCTTCGTTCTTACACTCATTAAAATTAATGGGAAAGATCCCTATTGTGACTGTGGGTTTGGTTGCACTCAAAGATCCATTGTCCAGGGATACTGCTATGGCACAGTGGTCAGCCCTGGGAGGGGAATGAGGGGCAGAAGCCTTCTGTGTTAACTCCTCTCTGGCTGCATAACAACTTCACCAATGGCCTGCAAACCATCCCATGGGATGCAGGAACAAGAATGTAGTATGGAAGGTGGAAAAGGGCAATACCCTTCAGGAAGCTTTCCAGGGAGCTTTCACAGCATCTTCTGGGTATGCTATATGTCCTGGTTCATACTTGAGCTGAAATGCTATAGAAAACCAGGAGCAGACAGTCACAATGGACAATGTGGGCCTGAGATTAGACAGACATAATCTAAGTTTAAGAAAGTGGCTTTAAGTCAGGATTGCTCCGAACACCCCAAGTATGCACGAGTCATATGCATGGCTGAGGTGCAGCCAGCTACCTCGAGGTGTTAGTGACTGAGTGATGTGGTGCATTTTGGACTGAAATGAGAGGATGGGTAAGGAAGTGGTGCAGTCTCATACCTGGATAATAATCAGCACTGAGCAGCATGGCAGTGTGGTATCACACTGCTTCTTAAGCTTCACTAAAGGGAAACCATCCCTAACTGAGGGATGGTTTGGGACAAAGATCAATAATGGCTATGGAAGCCAGAGAATCTGGTTTGCAGCATGGTTCTTGGGTGATAAACCGATGAGTTCTGTACCGTGATTTAAGTCTGTGGGATGTCCTCCTTTCTTTAATAGGCCATGAGCTAGCTAAAAATAAGGATGTCATCAGAAGACTGTGTGTGTGCCAAGGGGGTTAAGTTGGCCTTTTAGGAAGCTAAGGTAAAGTCTCTAGGGCTGTCAGAAAGCCCTAGAAAGTGAAAGGGGAAGATGGATCTAATAGACAAAGTAGTTTAGGGCATGGGTTTTAAATAGGAAATGTGAAAAGAGCAAGCAGCTGACTTGGGGGACTGGAATCCTCTGGAAGGAAACTGAAGTTGAAAGAGAATAAAAAGAAGTCAACAAACAAAAGATATAATACAAAAGATTGAACAAAGTATTTTAAAACAGAATAAAAACTGGGGGGAAAAAATGTGTAGAACGGGCTAACATTTAGTCAGATGCAAATAAAAAGATGAATTGGAAGAAAAACAGTACAGAATTAGAGCAGTAACTTGTTTTCACACCTGCAAAAGAGGCTTTATGCAAATAAAAGGCAGAATATTCTCCAATTTTTTAGTGATTTATCTCTAGCTTTCAAAATATCAGTAAGAGTTACAGGAAAAATAACTACAGCGTCCTTACGTGGTACATAATTTGTTGGTGTGCTGTAGTAATTCTAAGAGAGGGAACAAACTTTAAGAGCTGGGGACAAGCCCTGATCAGTAGTGAACCTGTTATACTCCACAGGGTTTTGAGCTTGTTTTGTTTCTCACTCAGTAGAAGCAGAAGGAAATGAGTTTTAGTTTCAGATGTAACGTACAACACTATGTACAGTTTGAAATTCACAGCAGTGTAAGTTCAGGCAACAGCATTTTATTAAGAAGGTAAATAATATTGCAGGTACTGACATACCAGCTGGCAGGGACATGGCCGCTGGTACACTGGTTCAACTAACTTAATTAAAAGGTTTAATTTAAATATCTGTTTGGAAAACATATTACATTAGCATATCTAAAAGGCATGAGGGGATTGAGGGAATTAGATTTGCCAAGTTGAAAGACAGGATGGAAAAAGTCAGCCTAACGGACAGGGGATATCTTGGAAAGCAATCACAGGAATAGCGAGGGACTTTATTTTTTTAAATGTCAATTTGAAAGAAGAAAAAAAAGATTGTAGAAGGACATTACAATGTTGGGTGAAGAACAGTGGCCTGAAGGGTGTGTGTCAGTACAAACAGCTGAAGACACTTGGTTTCCACAGCTTGGAGAGTTTCCGAAGACAGACTGGAGACTTCCCAGGGGATGTATCCTACGTACACCTGTTCTTTCTCTTCCCTGAGGGTATCTATTTTTCCATATATGCTTTTTAACTTAGCAAAGTTTTAATGATAAAACAACAAAGCTCCTTCAGTTTTCCCACATTTGAGAGAGCTCTTTGTCGGGCAGGCTGTCACTCTGATGCAGGTAATGGGGCAGGGGAGGTCTGTGGTTACTGACATTCTTGACTGTGAACAGCAGTAAGTCAGGATGGTCTGATGCTGTCCTAAGCTGCCACCAGCACACTCAGGTTATTACTAGATGAAATCTGTTGCCCACCTCTCAGCATAGACAATGCTGGTCACAATGATGCGTGTTCTCAGTTCTGAGTAGTGCAGGTATTCCAGGCTTCAGATGAGGGACTCCTTTAGTATCTGCCCACCTCATCCTGCACAGCTGATCCTCAGCCCCTCCAGCTGCAGTGTGGTGAACAAAAAATGCTCCTGGGTCTCGCACACCAGGCACAATTGCTTGCAGCATGTTGCTCAAGACAAACTCTTGGTCTGATTCTGCACCTCAACCCTCTGCAAAACAAGGGAAAGTATCTGGGAGATGTGCAGAAGGTTCAAGCACCAGGTGAAGTTCAGCGCAATGCTTTTTACATGCTTCTGAATGACTTCTTTTGTCCTCCCACTGATGGGAAGGTGTGTATGTGCACACCTGTGTGACTAAAGAACAAAAGAACCCACTGCAGCCAGTCTTGTAAATAGGACAGATTGACTTCTGTGTGTTAGATCTATGAATGACCTCAGCCACCAACCAGGAAATGCAGACTATCAGCATGTATTTTGCATACAGCAGTTACTGAGTGTTGTGTATGAGATGCTGGACACTGGCCACAAATCAAATGCAACTGTGCTGTTGCTTCACAGGCTTCCAGACTGGGAACAAGAAGCCTGAGTTCCTGTTCCAGCTGGTGATGAAGAGAGCTCCTGGCAGAGATGGACCATGGGAGGTAAATTATCAATCTTAATTAACTGTTAGAACACAATGGATAAAATGAGATGTCTTTTTCATGCAACATGGTTTCTCTACCTTAACTTCCTTTAATTTCTCCAGTTTCCTCTTTGCTTCTGGGACACAAACGTGACACAAATCCCCCAGGCTGGGCTCCTAGCAGCCGCCTCAACGAATGGCCAGTAAGGGCTGCTGAAATCACAGCACATCAGGTGTCATCTGAGCTATTTAATTAGAACAAGTTTCCTTACGTTGCTTTCTGTGAGAGGCATGCAGCCAAATTAGCTTCTAGAAATTCAAAGTTCCGATATGGATCACACCAGATCGCTGCTGCCACCGATGCTCTGCACCTGTTTCATCCTAAATAGCTCCACTGCTGTCTTTGGAGCCACTTCCAGCTCTAATTTGGGAAACAGAAGAGGCCAGGAATTAGGATAGCTCTATCAGACTGCGTTTGACCCTCCTCAGCTTTGAGCAATTATTGCAGTCTATCCCACTGATCCAGCCAACACAAACGCGCTGCATTTTGCGCACTAAAGATCTGCCCAGCAGGGCTCCGATCTCTCCCAGCTGCCGGGGACACGGCGCAGCCAGCAGCCGGCCCTGCGCGCATGGCTCGGGCTCTCGGACGCTGCTCACCAATGACTTGCAAAAGCTCGTTAAAGGCACAGGTGCGCTTTCACACGGGGAGCGGTTTGAGGCAGATGGCAGTGCAGGGTTTGCAATCGAGCAATTGTAGCGCATCGGCTCATGTAAAATTAGTGCTCGATTCTTTTCTTAAACAAAGGCCTGCCTGTAACCACGTTAACGCTGTTGCACTGTTAGATTCAGGTTACACCTGAAAATAGCTTTTCATAATTAAGCTACCGACACTCCTCACCCTCGTGTTTCCCACCGGCACTCTGCAGCCGGAGGACGGACGCATCCTGGACCGCAGCTCGGACATCTCAGCAGCTGCCGACCAACGCGAGGCTATGGCCCTCAGCGCACGTCGCGCTCGTTTCACCCATTTGGGCGCAATTACGCGCAGAGAAGCACAACAGCGCGGCCCGGGCGCCAGCCGAAGTTACGCCTCCGGGCCATTTAAAAGAGCAGAGTGGAGCTGGGTACCGGAGGACCGCGGACAGGAGATGCGGAGCCGCCCGGCGCCGCCACCCCGTGCCGGAACCGCGCGCCCGAGGCCGGTTGCGCGTGGCGGCGGCGCGCACGCGTACGGGCCCGCCCAGCGGGGGCGCGTCACGGCGGCGCGCGGCTGTATCGGGGCCGCGTGCGGGCGGCG